>NC_069503.1:1032345431-1032490431 GCF_027579735.1 Bombina bombina | reverse complement strand
CTTTTTTAATTTAGAATAGGGTAGGGAATTTTTTATTTTGGGGGGCTTTGTTATTTTATTAGGGGGCTTAGAGTAGGTGTAATTAGTTTAAAATTGTTGTAATATTTTTCTTATGTTTGTAAATATTTTTTTATTTTTTGTAACTTAGTTCTTTTTTATTTTTTGTACTTTAGATAGTTTATTTAATTGTATTTATTTGTAGGAATTGTGTTTAATTAATTTATTGATAGTGTAGTGTTAGGTTAATTGTAGGTAATTGTAGGTAGTTTATTTAATTATTTTATTGATAGGGTAGTGTTAGGTTTAATTATAACTTAGGTTAGGATTTATTTTACAGGTAAATTTGTTATTATTTTAACTAGGTAACTATTAAATAGTTCTTAACTATTTAATAGCTATTATACCTGGTTAAAATAATTACAAAGTTGCCTGTAAAATAAATATTAATCCTAAAATAGCTATAATATAATTATAATTTATATTGTAGCTATATTAGGATTTATTTTACAGGTAAGTATTTAGCTTTAAATAGGAATAAGTTATTTAATAAGAGTTAATTTATTTCGTTAGATAAATATTATATTTAACTTAGGGGGGTGTTAGTGTTAGGGTTAGACTTAGCTTTAGGGGTTAATCCATTTATTAGAATAGCGGTGAGCTCCGGTCGGCAGATTAGGGGTTAATAATTGAAGTTAGGTGTCGGCGATGTTAGGGAGGGCAGATTAGGGGTTAATACTATTTATGATAGGGTTAGTGAGGCGGATTAGGGGTTAATAACTTTATTATAGTAGCGCTCAGGTCCGCTCGGCAGATTAGGGGTTAATAAGTGTAGGCATGTGTCGGCGACGTTGTGGGGGGCAGGTTAGGGGTTAATAAATATAATATAGGGGTCGGCGGTGTTAGGGGTAGCAGATTAGGGGTACATAGGGAGAACGTAGGTTGCGGCGGTTTACGGAGCGGCAGATTAGGGGTTAAAAAAAATATGCAGGGGTCAGCGATAGCGGGGGCGGCAGATTAGGGGTTAATAAGTGTAAGGGTAGGGGTGTTTAGACTCGGGGTACATGTTAGGGTGTTAGGTGCAGACGTAGGAAGTGTTTCCCCATAGGAAACAATGGGGCTGCGTTAGGAGCTGAACGCTGCTTTTTTGCAGGTGTTAGGTTTTTTTTCAGCTCAAACAGTCCCATTGTTTCCTATGGGAGAATCGTGCACGAGCACGTTTTTGAGGCCGGCCGCGTCCGTAAGCAACTCTGGTATCGAGAGTTGCATTTGCGGTAAAAATTCTCTACGCTCCTTTTTTGGAGCCTAACGCAGCATTTGTTTGAACTCTCGATACCAGAGTTAATTTTATGGTGCGGCCAGAAAAAAGCCCGCGGAGCGTTAACAGCCCTTTTACCGCCGAACTCCAAATCTAGGCCTGTATTTCTTTAGGTTCAATTGCTTTGCAAACAACATATTAAACGAATAATTGCAAAATGTTAGTACTTATATTAAGAGAAAAAATACATTTTTAAAAATGATAGGCCCCAGACAAAAGTGGAACCACTTTTTATTATTTCAAAACAACTAATCTGTGCTAAAGGCACAAATTAAATAATGAAGGGACATTCTAGCATACATTTAAATGTTCTCTTTTATAAAAGCATTTTATTTTAATCAAACACCCCATTTTTACTTATATTTAGTAGCGTGCTGGGGGACGAGAAGGCCCATCAACAGAGCACAAGGCAGCATTTGCTGCTGGAATTTAACATAGCACAATCAATAAGTTGTGCAGCCCCACCACTTTTAGATTGTTGGTACCTTTGCCATCTGATGATTATTGCTGACCCTGGCATGGACTTTGGCTTTGATCTGTTTTACCCTTGGTACTTCTGCAATTTGCTTATCTGTTGCTGACCCTGTGTCACCTAGAGCGCTTTTATCCCCTGGTACTTGAAATCATCGCCCTACCTGGTATTGCCCTAAGCTTTGACTGTGACTGTTATTTACCATCCTTCAATCTCCTTATCTGGGGCCTAGTGATATTCACAGCTGTGGGATTTTCTAACTATAATTCCAATTGGCACTGGGGTAAGAAGACTACTGGCCAGGAAATTGGAATGGTAGCTGGGATATCTCTGGAGGCTTGATAATTATAAGTCTACTGGACACTTTTCTGTGTCAGAGAAAAAAGATTCTCAAGGAAGTGCTTTGCTAATAAATACTGATATAAACCACAGAATGTCTGGTGCATTTCAACGCTTTAGTAGCATGCAAAAGAATAATCATCCTGACATCCTTTAAATGCTGTCAAGAACATTAGGTGCACAAAATTCCCATTTCTTTACACTTTGTGCATAAGAATTATAATCAACAGAGATATCTACATGGGTATAGTTGGAGCTTAAAAAGTGTCTTGTTACAATGTTTCAAAATATCCCCAACCCAAAGTAGTATCTTCTTTCTGACAGCAATGTTAATTGCCTGCTTGTCCCTAGAGATAGTAGAGAATCTAACATCAAATTTTGACTTTGGTAAGCAGAACTCTTATTAGCGTGGCACTGCACCTAGATTGGATTATTTGGCATACAAAATAAAACCTCTGTAAGTCTTTAAGGTAATCTTTTAACTCTATGGTGCTGGCCTATGACTTGGTGTTTTTCAATTTAGCTGAAAGGTTTTGATGTGACAAGTTTCAAGCTGCAACTGTATAAATGCTTATATTGTTTGGGACTTCTGAACTTGCAGAGATTTTGTTCGCATATAATGGTGAATAAAGTGTACACATAATATTTAAGCTATACTTTTTCACATGGTGTATTGAACTGGGTGATTACAGTTAGCAATAACAACAAGCATTTTTCAGAAAGGCGATCATTCTTTTTATTTTTATTTCTACATAAATATCTATTTCCTTGTGGATGCATTTTTTCCCTGCTAAATCTCTTTGTTCATTTTTACCACTGTGATTATATTGTATCTAAGCCTCTGCTGACTGGCCCCTTATTTCAGTTCTTTTGACAGACTTGCATTTTAGCCAATCAGTGCTGACTCCTTGCTAACTCCACGTGTGTGAACATAATGTTATCTATATGACACACATGAACTGACACCCTCTAGTTGTGCAAAACTATCAAAATGCATTCAGATAAGAGGCGGTCTTCAAAGCCTAAGAAATTAGCATATGAGCCTCCTAGATGTAGTGTTCAACTAAGAATACCAATAGAACTAAGCAAAATTGATGATAAAAGTAAATTGAAAGTTGTTTAAAATTACGTGCCCTATCTGTTTCATGAAAATGTATTTTTGACTAGACTGTCCCTTTAATGCGTGTGATGGTAAATAGAGATCGACTGGTGAAAGCAAACAAGAACAAAATACTACAGAGATGGATAGAGGAATCAGTTTGGCTATCTTGTATCTTGACAACCTCTAAAGATTCTATAACATAACTCATTTAGCTGTGATAGTTGTATGGGAAACAGCCACTTTTGATGGCAAAAATAATAGCGCTATGGAGTCTGGTGGCATATTACAAGTAAACTATAAAAATAATAACAAAAACAATATTAATACCAGTAAAATCCAGAAGGTAATTCCAAATGTGTTATATTTCCTTCTTAATTCTAATTTGAATTTATTATTATAGTAGCCTTATGCATATTCAGGCATTTCAAAGTTTTTAACGTGTTTGTCATTACCAAACCAATTAAATATCTCTTCCATAGTCTTACCAACCTTTATGTAAAGTATTGCTTACCTACTATCATCCAATATAAGATCATCACCTCTTATTCTATTATTCTGTTCATCTTCCATTAATATTCAAATTTCTCACGAAAAAACTGTGATTGTCAAACCTATCCTCAAATTCATCTTGTCTCAACCCTAGAAATGCTTAGCTTTGCCCTTTGAGTATCCAAATTCTACTACCAGGACACCAGGGGCTTGGGCCCTTATTCTTGATTTCAAGTTAAAATATTCAAGCATTGATACTTTTTTAAAATTTAAGTTTACCTTCTATTTCTTTATGGGAACTGCATTCTTTTCAAATTGCCCCACAGTCAGCAAGTCAGTCTTTCTGTATATTGAGATTAATTTCAGGTTTTTGATGCTGGCATAACATATATTTAAAACATTTCCAGGCTATACTTTGTAAAAGTTACTACCCATATGATGTCACTCAATGGAGTCACTGTGTAGTAGTAACAGGATTAAACAGATATTTGCATACATATAAAACAATACATATCTTTTTCTAACTTACTAATCATTTTAAGTTTTATTACTCGTTTGTGTTACTATTATCAGTCTAAAAGAGGTGATATGTGAGTTTTAAAGACCCAATTTATAGATTTAAACAGCATAAATACATATTCCTTATAGAAACATAAAAGTCAAAATTAATCTTTCATTATCCAGATAGAACATTCATTTTTGAGAGACATCATTTACTTCTATTATCAGATTTACATTGTTCTCTTGCTATCCTTTATTTTAAAGCACACTTAAGCAGGATTAGGAGTAGCAATTCATATTTAATTGTGCTCTTCATACAGTATTAATGATAGAACATATTTGAGTGTAATGTGTAATTGTTTTTTACAGATATTTCATGTGGAGATCTTTCTATACCGCCCAATGGAAAAAAAATTGGAACTCAGACAACATTTGGATCGACAGCAATATTTACATGTGATACCGGATATATGCTTGTAGGCTCTGCTGTGAGGGAATGTTTATCTTCTGGACTGTGGAGTGGAACAGAAACTAAGTGCCTAGGTATTTCAAAAAAACTTTTTTTTTGTATTTTAATTAGTATTCTGCTCTTTCCTATAGATTATAGACCACTTTTAGGGAGCAATGTTCTTTTAAAGACAGTAATTGCTTTACTTTTGCATTGAATACAAATTATATGTATTAATTGTTGAATAGTTATAGCTTTGAAAATTGATTGTACTTTAATTATAATTTAGATTTCAAATTACTTATAAATGCACCAGTAAAAAATGATTTGGGTAAACAAACGTTATGATAGCTAACATTGCATAGTATAAAAACGTTAACATATTGGACATTTCAATTATTGGAAAATGATACCCAGTACTGCAAAGTAAATGGACAGTATATGTAAATCAATGATATTCAAAATTATAAAATTATGTTTTGTTTTAAATTTAATTTCTTACAGCTGGTCACTGTGGAACCCCTGAATTAATTGTCAATGGCCAAGTTATAGGTGATAATTATGGTTATAGAGACACTATTGTGTACCAGTGTAATCCTGGTTTTCGGTTGATTGGTTCTTCTGTTCGAATATGTCAACAAGATCATAACTGGTCAGGTCAGCTGCCCGCCTGTGTGCGTAAGTAGTCATTTATTATATTTGCATAGCATTTTGATTTTATATAATGTCTTACAATGTCAATAACATTTCATAAAGTGACAATATACATTTCAAGGCTAGGAATAACAATACACTGTAGTGATCATAAGAGATTTGACTCAGTGTAAACACAGCATGGGTGATATAATAAATTAGGATATTGCATATTGATTATACTAAACAATCTTTTGAATTCAGAACACATTTTTCATTTTATTTGGACACCTCATGAGATTTTCTGCTTCTAAACTACAGTACAACAGCTGTCTCATGAAAATATTCATGAGAACTGATACTGTGAAGGCCATTCAACCAATAAATCTGCATTGACAGCAAACACCGTTAGCCAAAAATGTTCTATCAACTATTTATCTTATATATAAACTTAAATTGATTCATCCAAAATTTGTTTCTTTAATGAATACATAATTTACACACACTGCAGGCAAATATATACATGCTCACATTCATATTCCATATCAGTATTTGCTGTGATAACTATTAGCAAAAGATTTTTTTCAAATGATTGTATATAGTGCCTTTGGTGATTCTACTGATTTTTTTGTTTCATTTTTGTTTCATTATCCAACAAAACTAGCAGTTACTGATTCAACATTTTCTGCAAGTTCCATTGGAACCAGTAGCTACTGATTACATCATCAGCTATATAATGATAAAGTCATCAGTGGCTCTTGCTGGGTCAGTTAGAACTGCAGGACATTGGAAGTTTAAGGAACACGTGCATATACTGAATAAAGATGGTACTAAAATGAAGAGAATATATATATGGTACTATTCCTATATAGTTTTATTAATAGCATTTTCATAGATTTAGAATTGTGTGTGTTTCTTTTCAGATATATACAACCAAAGGTATCACATGTTTTTATAACACCCTTTATAAAAATACTGGGTACAGTTACTTTTAGTATTGCACTTTACATATATCATGAGGTAATCAATTTCTCTATTTTTTCTTTTACTAATTATATGACAGCTATTAGCTGTGGACATCCTGGGAGTCCAATTTATGGAAGAACAAGTGGGAATGGATTTAACTACAATGATGTTGTTACGTTCTCTTGTAACACTGGATACGTGATGCAAGGACCAACACGGGCACAGTGCCAGTCCAACCGGCAATGGAGTCATCCTCCTCCAATATGTAAAGGTAAGGTTGTTTGTTTATTCGGTAAAGGTGTCATTCATTTAGGGTTTTAAAATTAATTCAAAGAATACAGGAAAATTTGTGATATTTCTTCCATTCATCTGAATTTGAAATCTTTTAGTTTTCAAATGTTTCCCAAATAAATCATATCACCAAGTTCATGGAGAAGAGTATGCACATACAATGCCTATTGTTGAATCAGCAGATAATTGTACACACCTTAACATGTATTACTGATATTCGTATTGTTGAAGCAAGTATATGCCTTATGTTAAGGAGATACAGAAAAAACTTCTATTTAGGAGTGTAAGCTTGGTGATAACACATATCAACTGTATCTATGCACCTATGTAACATGCGGTGTCATATATATATATATATATATATATATATATATATATGTGTGTGTGTTTTTGGTGAATTATAATCAATACATAAATAGACCTTCAATATCCTTTGTTGCTTTGTATGAAAGCAAAAACTAAGCACTCACTGGGCAAAGCAAGAAAAAGTTTTTATTAAGGGGACAATCCATTTATCAAAGAACATCAGCAAGAATTTTGTGGAAAATTCGTTCGTAGCCAGTATCCGTAAACAACAGTATAATTAGTAGTCTGATGGTGTAAACATTCCAAACAGGAACCCCACAGTTGCGGATAACACCAAACAAACCTGTAAATACGTGTAACATCCAGTTATAAAAGAACAAAGGACTCACCACACTTTTCCGAAGCCCACCGTAAAGGTACAAATACCTAAGTTCGCAGTCCACATTCAAATTCTTGCAAGTAGCTTGAAATCTGCGTAGCAATTCTCAGTGTGTAGTGGGCTTCACCGTGCCGCCTCTGTAACACACCTGTTTAGTGCAAGGTGTGAGACTGCTCCAAGCTCCGGTGCTGCTGGGGCTCTCCAGAACCCGTAAGATTCAAATAGAATTATCAAAAGCAAACAAACAGTTCACAGTTCCGATGCAAGGAAAGGCAGGGAGAGATATCGGTAATTAAAATAATATATATTTATTTATACTTGCATTAAAAATGTTGACAAGGCACAGCAAACAAAAAGGACTTCGGCTGACGCGTTTCCTGCCTTAACGGCAGTTCATCAGAGCACAAAATTCAGTGTTACCAGCAGGTGTTTAATCAGGTATGGGTCTGAACCTCCACCAATCATAGTAAGCAAATTCAGTGCAAAAGTTAACCCTATAATTACTCCGGTTAAAATAAACACCCAAGTTAACTTTCTTACTTATGCGGTTAACACTGTAATAATATCACAAACAACATTGCTTAAAACTAAAAACATATATACCTATAAAATACTATAACTACCTGGAAACAATATAAAATATCACGAAAAAAATATCTTTTATATTTTATCTTTTCGTTACACACTCTAAATAAGATACAGGTAGAGCACACAACAGCAAATGCAACACTGTAGCTATCAAAATATACAAAGTCAAATGCAACTTAGTGTAAATGAGCAAGTGCATAAGCTGTCTAATGCGTTCCTAACCTGTAAATATCGAGTGAAAACACAGAATTATATATTCAAAAGAATTGTTCACTGTGGTTCATTTGTTGAAGAGCAGTAAAAGATAGTTTATCACAATAATAATAAAGGATACACCTATTCTCATATGAACCTTACTTAATTCAGCAGTTAATAATCTCATCCTAAAGGCATCACAATGACTTGTAATATCGAATTAAATTAAATCAAGTAAGGATTGATTTGGCAGCAAAACAGATTATATTGCAATAAGTCACATAAAGGCACGAGCCAACCTACTAAATGTTTACCTATCAATATACAATTTGATATCACTAATTTTATTAATACCCATGGGGCTTCCAGTTTTGAGGGTGTAGATCCAAAAAACTTCCCGCTTGGCGAGAGCTTTGTATCTATCCCCACCTCTCATACCTAACTTGACCTGTTCAATACCTTGAAACTTAAACACACTGAACTTATCATTATGTGAAAAGAAGTGTTTCGCAACAGGAGTTTTTGGCTCCTCAGCCTCTAGGGACAAAAGATGCTCACGTATTCTATCTTTAAGACCCCTAGAGGTGAGACCAACATATTGAAAATTACATTGTGTGCACGTAATGAGGTATATTACAAAATTTGAGCTGCAGTTTATTCTCTCACGTATTTTGTATGTTAAACTTGTGGTGCTAGAGGAAAAAGTGTCCCCAGTTAATGCATAATCACAACTTTTACATGGTTTAACTCCACACTTATAGAAACCTACCCTACCAGGTAGCCAGCTTTCCACTCTACTATTGCTGTTACTCTTTGAACTGAAATTTTTAGCAACCATATCACCTATTGTTTCTGATCTACTAGAAATAAAATTACAATTTTTACTGACTAATTTCAGATCCTCATCTCTCTCCAGTAGGGGTAACCTTCTTCTGATGATGTTGCAGATATAATTATATTGTCTGCTGTATTTAGTTATAAAATTAATGCCACGCTGATTACACATTTTGTTATTCCTATTCTTGTTTTTATTATTATCAGCAAGCAGGCTCTTCCTATCCATATCTGCAATCTTGAAGGACATATCACTAAGGCCTAGATTTAGAGTTCGGCGGTAGCCGTCAAAACCAGCGTTAGAGGCTCCTAACGCTGGTTTTGGGCGCCCGCTGTTATTTGGAGTCAGTGATTAAAGGGTCTAACGCTCACTTTACAGCCGCGACTTTTCCATACCGCAGATCCCCCTATGCCATTTGCGTAGCCTATCTTTTCAATGGGATCTTCCTAACGCCGGTATTTAGAGTCGTTTCTGCAGTGAGCGTTAGAGCTCTAACGACAAGATTCCAGCCGCCTGAAAATAGCAGGAGTTAAGAGCTTTCTGGCTAACGCCGGTTTATAAAGCTCTTAACTACTGTACCCTAAAG
Source organism: Bombina bombina (assembly GCF_027579735.1). Taxonomy (NCBI): domain Eukaryota; kingdom Metazoa; phylum Chordata; class Amphibia; order Anura; family Bombinatoridae; genus Bombina; species Bombina bombina. The sequence goes on along the minus strand of NC_069503.1, from coordinate 1,032,480,986 downwards.
TACACTAACACCCATAAACTACCTATGTACCCCTAAACCGAGGTCCCCCCACATCGCCGCCACTCGATTAAAATGTTTAACCCCTAATCTGCCGACCGCCACCTACGTTATACTTATGTACCCCTAATCTGCTGCCCCTAACACCGCCGACCCCTGTATTATATCTATTAACCCCTAACTTGCCCCCCACAACGTCGCCGCAAGCTACTTAAAATAATTAACCCCTAATCTTCCGACCGCAAATCGCCGCCACCTACGTTATCCCTATGTACCCCTAATCTGCTACCCCTAACATCGCCGACCCCTATGTTATATTTATTAACCCCTAATCTGCCCCCCACAACGTCGCCGACACCTGCCTACACTTATTAACCCCTAATCTGCCGAGCGGACCTGAGCGCTACTATAATAAAGTTATTAACCCCTAATCCGCCTCACTAACCCTATCATAAATAGTATTAACCCCTAATCTGCCCTCCCTAACATCGCCGACACCTACCTTCAATTATTAACCCCTAATCTGCCGACCGGAGCTCACCGCTATTCTAATAAATGTATTAACCCCTAAAGCTAAGTCTAACCCTAACACTAACACCCCCCTAAGTTAAATATAATTTTTATCTAACGAAATAAATTAACTCTTATTAAATAAATAATTCCTATTTAAAGCTAAATACTTACCTGTAAAATACATCCTAATATAGCTACAATATAAATTATAATTATATTATAGCTATTTTAGGATTAATATTTATTTTACAGGCAACTTTGTAATTATTTTAACCAGGTACAATAGCTATTAAATAGTTAAGAACTATTTAATAGTTACCTAGTTAAAATAATAACAAATTTACCTGTAAAATAAATCCTAACCTAAGATATAATTAAACCTAACACTACCCTATCAATAAAATAATTAAATAAACTACCTACAATTACCTACAATTAACCTAACACTACACTATCAATAAATTAATTAAACACAATTGCTACAAATAAATAAAATTAAATAAACTATCTAAAGTACAAAAAATAAAAAAGAACTAAGTTACAGAAAATAATAAAATATTTACAAACATAAGAAAAATATTACAACAATTTTAAACTAATTACACCTACTCTAAGCCCCCTAATAAAATAACAAAGCCCCCCAAAATAAAAAATTCCCTACCCTATTCTAAAATACAAATATTACAAGCTCTTTTACCTTACCAGCCCTGAACAGGGCCCTTTGCGGGGCATGCCCCAAGAATTTCAGCTCTTTTGCCTGTAAAAAAAAACATACAATACCCCCCCCCAACATTACAACCCACCACCCACATACCCCTAATCTAACCCAAACCCCCCTTAAATAAACCTAACACTACCCCCCTGATGATCTTCCTACCTTGTCTTCACCATGCCAGGTTCACCGATCCGTCCTGGCTCCAAGATCTTCATCCAACCCAAGCGGGGGCTAGACATCCACTGAAGAAGTCCAGAAGAGGGTCCAAAGTCTTCCTCCTATCCGGCAAGAAGAGGACATCCGGACCGGCAAACATCTTCTCCAAGCGGCATCTTCTATCTTCTTCCATCCGATGACGACCGGCTCCATCTTGAAGACCTCCAGCGCGGATCCATCCTCTTCTTCCGACGACTAGATGACGAATGACGGTTCCTTTAAGGGACGTCATCCAAGATGGCGTCCCTCGAATTCCGATTGGCTGATAGGATTCTATCAGCCAATCGGAATTAAGGTAGGAATTTTCTGATTGGCTGATGGAATCAGCCAATCAGAATATAGTTCAATCCGATTGGCTGATCCAATCAGCCAATCAGATTGAGCTCGCATTCTATTGGCTGATCGGAACAGCCAATAGAATGCGAGCTCAATCTGATTGGCTGATTGGATCAGCCAATCGGATTGAACTTGATTCTGATTGGCTGATTCCATCAGCCAATCAGAAAATTCCTACCTTAATTCCGATTGGCTGATAGAATCCTATCAGCCAATCGGAATTCGAGGGACGCCATCTTGGATGACGTCCCTTAAAGGAACCGTCATTCGTCGTCTAGTCGTCGGAAGAAGAGGATGGATCCGCGCTGGAGGTCTTCAAGATGGAGCCGGTCGTCATCGGATGGAAGAAGATAGAAGATGCCGCTTGGAGAAGATGTTTGCCGGTCCGGATGTCCTCTTCTTGCCGGATAGGAGGAAGACTTTGGACCCTCTTCTGGACTTCTTCAGTGGATGTCTAGCCCCCGCTTGGGTTGGATGAAGATCTTGGAGCCAGGACGGATCGGTGAACCTGGCATGGTGAAGACAAGGTAGGAAGATCATCAGGGGGGTAGTGTTAGGTTTATTTAAGGGGGGTTTGGGTTAGATTAGGGGTATGTGGGTGGTGGGTTGTAATGTTGGGGGGGGGGTATTGTATGTTTTTTTTTACAGGCAAAAGAGCTGAAATTCTTGGGGCATGCCCCGCAAAGGGCCCTGTTCAGGGCTGGTAAGGTAAAAGAGCTTGTAATATTTGTATTTTAGAATAGGGTAGGGAATTTTTTATTTTGGGGGGCTTTGTTATTTTATTAGGGGGCTTAGAGTAGGTGTAATTAGTTTAAAATTGTTGTAATATTTTTCTTATGTTTGTAAATATTTTATTATTTTCTGTAACTTAGTTCTTTTTTATTTTTTGTACTTTAGATAGTTTATTTAATTTTATTTATTTGTAGCAATTGTGTTTAATTAATTTATTGATAGTGTAGTGTTAGGTTAATTGTAGGTAATTGTAGGTAGTTTATTTAATTATTTTATTGATAGGGTAGTGTTAGGTTTAATTATATCTTAGGTTAGGATTTATTTTACAGGTAAATTTGTTATTATTTTAACTAGGTAACTATTAAATAGTTCTTAACTATTTAATAGCTATTGTACCTGGTTAAAATAATTACAAAGTTGCCTGTAAAATAAATATTAATCCTAAAATAGCTATAATATAATTATAATTTATATTGTAGCTATATTAGGATTTATTTTACAGGTAAGTATTTAGCTTTAAATAGGAATCATTTATTTAATAAGAGTTAATTTATTTCGTTAGATAAAAATTATATTTAACTTAGGGGGGTGTTAGTGTTAGGGTTAGACTTAGCTTTAGGGGTTAATACATTTATTAGAATAGCGGTGAGCTCCGGTCGGCAGATTAGGGGTTAATAATTGAAGGTAGGTGTCGGCGATGTTAGGGAGGGCAGATTAGGGGTTAATACTATTTATGATAGGGTTAGTGAGGCGGATTAGGGGCTAATAACTTTATTATAGTAGCGCTCAGGTCCGCTCGGCAGATTAGGGGTTAATAAGTGTAGGCAGGTGTCGGCGACGTTGTGGGGGGCAGATTAGGGGTTAATAAATATAACATAGGGGTCGGCGATGTTAGGGCAGCAGATTAGGGGTACATAGGGATAACGTAGGTGGCGGCGGTTTACGGAGCGGCAGATTAGGGGTTAAAAGTGTAATGCAGGGGTCAGCGATAGCGGGGGCGGCAGATTAGGGGTTAATAAGTGTAAGGTTAGGGGTGTTTAGACTCGGGGTACATGTTAGAGTGTTAGGTGCAGACGTAGGAAGTGTTTCCCCATAGGAAACAATGGGGCTGCGTTAAGAGCTGAACGCTGCTTTTTTGCAGGTGTTAGGTTTTTTTTCAGCTCAAACTGCCCCATTGTTTCCTATGGGAGAATCGTGCACGAGCACGTTTTTGATGCCGGCCGCGTCCGTAAGCAACTCTGGTATCGAGAGTTGCATTTGCGGTAAATATGCTCTACGCTCCTTTTTTGGAGCCTAACGCAGCATTTGTTTGAACTCTCGATACCAGAGTTAAATTTATGATGCGGCCAGAAAAAAACCCGCGGAGCGTTAACAGCCCTTTTACCGCCGAACTCCAAATCTAGGCCTAAGATTTTTATGATCATAACCTCTATCGACCAAACGCAATGTAAGGTCATTAGCATGTCTCCAATAGTCCTCCAGGCTAGTACAATTTCGTCGTAACCTCATATACTGACCTTTAGGTATACCTCTTTTTAAGTGATTAGGGTGTAAAGAGTCAGCTCGCAAGATGGTATTCCCTGATAATTTTTTTCTAAAAACCTCAGTAGTTAAAGCAAGGTCAGTATGACCTATGAGTACATCTAGATAGGGTATATTGTCTGAGGAAGCACTGTAGGTAAATCCAAGGTTGCTAGAATTATCATTCAGATATTTAACAAAATTAGATAACTCATCATCAGTGCCTCCCCACACAATCAGAATGTCATCTATATATCTAGTATATAGTTTAATGTAGTTTCTATAGACGTTCCCTTCACCAAAGATTTTCCAAATCTCAAAATCTGCAAGAAATAGGTTCGCATACGAGGGGGCAAATTTTGCCCCTATCGCTGTTCCCCTTAACTGTAAGAAAAACTTCCCATTGAAAACAAAATAGTTATGGTTAAGCAAAAATGTTATCGCCTGCAAAATAAATTCCATCAATTTATTGTCATATCCAGAATATCTTTCTAACATTCTCTTAATAGAACAAATACCTAGCTCATGAGGGATACAAGAGTACAACGATATCGCATCAATCGTTGCAAATTTGTAACCCTCTTTCCATTGAAAATCCTGTATTTGTCTAAGTAGATGTTTAGTGTCTCTAAGGAAGCCTGGTAGAGACTGCACTATGGGCTGCAGTTGAGCATCAACCCATTCACCCAACCTTTCCCCCAGGGAGCCAATAGCTGAAATAATTGGTCTCCCTGGGGGATTAGTAAGTGACTTTGGCAAATATTTAAATATTGGTATTCTCGGATACTCAACATAAATATATTCCATTACTTTATCAGTAAGTATCGCATTTTCCAAGGCTAGATCTAATAAATGTCTCAGCTCTCTTTGAAATTTGATTGTTGGATTGAATGTAAGCTTCCTATAGATTAATGTGTCATCCAATTGTCTATAAGCCTCACTGATGTAATCCGCTTTATCTAAGATTACGATAGAGCCTCCCTTATCTGAGCTAACTATCACCAAATCTGGATTTCTTGTGAGTTTTTCCAAAGCACAGATTTCATTCTTATTTAAATTTCTATGTTTCACATTACCATTAACCTTACTATTCTCTGTTCTTTCTGACAACTCAATTAGGTCTTGTTCCAAAATCGAATGAAACAATTCTATGACATCATTTCTTGCATGGACTGGATAAAAATTGCTAGGTACAGTTTTCCTCACAGACTGTTGTTTATCACATACATCTGTTAGATTACTTCCATCCTGCAATGCACAAAGGGACACAATATCACATAGTTCCTCAAAATTACATGTGTCACTCAGAACTTGTGTGTTCGAAGGTGCAGTAGCAGGCTGGATAGTTTCCACAGAGCCTCTGAAATGTTTATTCAGAGTAATTTTATGAATAAATTTATTTATATCTAATATCGTGTCAAACAAATTGAAATCCCTAGTGGGAGAAAAACCAAGTCCCTTAGATAGTACAGCAATTTCATTAGAGTCCAGTGCAGTAGTTGATAGATTGATTACTTGTTGTCTTTGTGACCCTTCCTCTTCCACTGGGCCCTGCGGCTCGGATACCTCGGTACAGCTGCTACAGTCTCTATGTTTTCTCCTGGGACTCTTGTCTTTTCTTAGTTTTTTCCTTTTTCCCTTGTATTGTCCATCAAGGTTACCCCGTTTTTTGATCTAGCACCCCCCTCAATCTCAGCCGATGTAGACATCCTGATAGGTGTAGAGGTTGTGGGTAATGTAGCCCCTACGGTGGCAGCCGATGTAGAACTAATTTCACTGGGACCGGTGGTATTTTCAAAGCTGGAAAAAGTGACCCTTTTCTGATTCTTGCTTTTGTTACCATCATTATTAATGTCACCTTTATTGATCGACTTTTGTTTCCTCCTTTGTATCCGTCTCTCATTGACCCAGCTATAAACAACTCCTAGATCGTAATCTTTAGTGTCTCTTTCATATTTTTTGAATTTGTTGTCAGACAATTCAATGCTCAATTTATCCAATACTTCATCCAGTTGACTCTGATAATGAATCAGCTTCTCATCATCTTTAAATGACTCCAATTGTTTATCCAATAAATCTATTTCCAACAGGGTGCAATCTCTCTGATCTTTTTTAAATTTTACTAGCTTCTCCATCAAAATTAAAGAGCAATCTGTCAGGGACTGATTCCAAGAAAGCATAAACTCAGGAAAGTCCTTGTGAAAAGCTGGGAACTTCTTTAGTCTCAAACCCCTTGGTATTTTCTTTTCATCCAGATAATGCTCCAAAAACTCTATGTCCCACCATAATTTCAACTCTTTGATGTGTATTTTTTCTTTGTTGACAGTGTTCCCAAATCTAATTTAGTTTCAACATTTGCTGTGCCTTTAAATAGTTTCTCCGATCTCTCCCTCCTCAATGTATCATTGACAGCAGCCATTTTAAATGTATAATTAACACTTCAGATGTTTACTTAGAATATACTGTGACAAATTTCCACTGGAGATAGAAAATAATGTACCAAAGAACATCAGCAAGAATTTTGTGGAAAATTCGTTCGTAGCCAGTATCCGTAAACAACAGTATAATTAGTAGTCTGATGGTGTAAACATTCCAAACAGGAACCCCACAGTTGCGGATAACACCAAACAAACCTGTAAATACGTGTAACATCCAGTTATAAAAGAACAAAGGACTCACCACACTTTTCCGAAGCCCACCGTAAAGGTACAAATACCTAAGTTCGCAGTCCACATTCAAATTCTTGCAAGTAGCTTGAAATCTGCGTAGCAAGATTATTAACTGCTGAATTAAGTAAGGTTCATATGAGAATAGGTGTATCCTTTATTATTATTGTGATAAACTATCTTTTACTGCTCTTCAACAAATGTCCCACAGTGAACAATTCTTTTGAATATATAATTCTGTGTTTTCACTCGAAATTTACAGGTTAGGAACACATTAGACAGGTTATGCACTTGCTCATTTACACTAAGTTGCATTTGACTTTGTATATTTTGATAGCTACAGTGTTGCATTTGCTGTCGTGTGCTCTACCTGTATCTTATTTAGAGTGTGTAACGAAAAGATAAAATATAAAAGATATTTTTTTCGTGATATTTTATATTGTTTCCAGGTAGTTATAGTATTTTATAGGTATATATGTTTTTAGTTTTAAGCAATGTTGTTTGTGATATTATTACAGTGTTAACCGCATTAGTAAGAAAGTTAACTTGGGTGTTTATTTTAACCGGAGTAATTATAGGGTTAACTTTTGCACTGAATTTGCTTACTATGATTGGTGGAGGTTCAGACCCATACCTGATTAAACACCTGCTGGTAACACTGAATTTTGTGCTCTGATGAACTGCCGTTAAGGCAGGAAACGCGTCAGCCGAAGTCCTTTTTGTTTGCTGTGCCTTGTCAACATTTTTAATGCAAGTATAAATAAATATATATTATTTTAATTACCGATATCTCTCCCTGCCTTTCCTTGCATCGGAACTGTGAACTGTTTGTTTGACAATCCATTTATGTTGTGTTGTGATAAAATAACATATCAGCCAAGTCAATATGTTTTAAACAAATTAAGATCCTTCTTCTACAATTATTTCAATAACCAAGTGCCATCCACCATTTGCCTTATTTGGCTAGCCGCTGTCATAAAGTTAGTATAACAATGCACTGTTTTGCTGCTGTTATCAGCTAAAGCCAATTAGAGACAGATATGTAGCAGGATTAACATTGAGAAGAATATTGCAGACTTGTTTCTTTATGCATAACTAAAAATGTATATAACAATCTAAAGGAGTTTGCTGTCCCTTTAATAGTTTGCTATACTTTTAATATCACAACTATGTGATTTGTAATTGCGTCTTCCCCATCTTTGACAGAGGTTGTCCTGATATCTTACACTTTGCCAGCAGGAATATGTTTCAGAGGAAGACATGACATTTTCCTAATATAATTTGGTAAACAAGCTGCTTATGCAAATAAATCCCTTTCTCTCTGATTCCGAGGCAAGAACTGTATTGTTAGGGATTAGATGTGTTTCTCTTTGATTCCCACAAAAATGTACTGAAAATGGAAATATATTTTAAAGGTGCACTGGATATGTATTTATTTGTTTTAACTTTCTGACTGTACTTACATTATTTTACATAATATATTTATTATGCAAATGTTGTATTACCAATAATTTTGATATATACATAAGAGCATCTTGGGGTATAGTATTTGGATAACTTTACAAAAGATTAAATATGTTTGTCATGAAAAAAAAGCTGTTGAAAACTTAAAAGGAAACTAAAATGAAGTGTATGTTTGTGTACACCTGATACCTAAATGTGGTTTACTTTTTCATTTATACACAGTAATATTACATGTAATACATGTTCACTTTTAGAGGTCAATTTATTATTGTGAGGATGGACATGATACGATGTAGTGTATCATGTCCGCCGCACATCGATAAATGCCGACAGCATACACCGCCTCCTGCAGGGGACGTCAATCAACCCGATTGTATTTGATCGGGTTGATTTCTGTTCACCGGCTCAGAGCAGGCGGACAGGTTATGGAGAAGCGTACGGAGCTTGATAAACTTGACATAACATTGTTGAGTCTGTCAGATTACACAGAAACCAGGATATTAAAGTAATGGTAAACTCTCCCCTTTTTAAAATCAGATCCTGAATGTTAATGATATTTAGATGGAGTTTAGTTAATCAGTTGTAACAAAAAAGTGCTATAACTTACTTTTTAATATAGATGTAAATTTCATTATTTTTTTTAGCTAATGGTTTGAATTGTTCTCCAGTCAGTGCTATAGCTAAAACAAAAGTGCCATAGGGGGAGTGCACTGTTTGGACAACAATTCAAAGCTGTGGAAATCAATAAGTGAAAAATCGCTCCACTCATGTGTAGTTAAATGGACAGGTCAAAAAGGTCAAAACTGAAATGTGCATTGGTGCATTTACATTTTAAATAGATGCATTTTTGCAATATACTTCCATTAGCAAAAATAATTCTAGTAAAAGTTATTACAACTTTTCAGCAGCATACACACATATGCTGTGAGAGCCTGTGCAGCAGTATTCAAACACCACACCTTGTCAGAGAGTCAGCAGTGGCTTGTATGATCCAAATTAAGTCTTCACAGACACAATACCCATCACTCACAGCTCTCTGAGCACAGGCCATCAAAACATATAGGCATTTGCCACTGAAAAATAGTATTAACTTTTACAAGAAGCATTTTTGCTTATGTAAGTATAACGCAAAAATGCTTTTATTTAAAATGTAAATGTACCAATGAATGTTTCAGTTTCAACCTTTCTATCCCTTTAACCCCTTATGCAATTTGGATGTAGATCTACGTCATGCAGTACATAGTCTATTGTGCCAAATAACATTGATCTTCGTACGGCATGCTGGAAGCCCAAGCATTCTTGGTTGTCAAGTGATAACCAAGACATGCTGCTTGTGGGCTTCCAACATCTGACTTCATATGGTAACGGAACACAATCGGTGCTGTTACCATATGAAGGCAGATTGCCAGATCGTTACAGAGAGTGACACAGTAGGTATCAGGCATGTGGGAGGGATCAGGAAGGTGGGAGGTGTCAGATCAGAGGGTTATCCCTACAATGCAATACTATTACCCTTACCAGCTAACTAATGAACCCCTTAACTGCCGTGAAGTTCAGAAGTGTTTGTGCGGAGCTGCTATTAACAGCCTTCTTATTTCCAAACAATGGGGATTTAACAATCACTTGTGTCATGATTGCACAAGCGGAGTGTAAATAGTTTCAGTGAAAAACCCAAGTTTGTGAAAAAGTTAACTTTTTTCTATATGATTGCATTTGGCTGCAAAAAGGTGGTATGAAATATACCAAATGGGCCTATATTAATACGGTGAGTTGTCTACTTTAAAATTTATATAGTTTTGATAGGCAAACAAAAAAGCTCTGTTTCTGTTTAAATTGAGTAAAAGCAAAAATTCTAAAAATGTTCCACTATTTTGGGCAAGTTTTTCGCTTAAATTCCAGGTAGTAAAGGGGTTAAGTATTTAGAATTTGAATTGTGATCAAGAAAACAGGACTGGCAAGTGTAAAGTATAAAAAAATTTTTTACTGACTCGATAATAAAAAAGTGCGTTTGATAAATATTGGGAATGGCTGGTTTTCAGAGTATCAATGACAAAAAGGGGCTCATATTTAACTGTTAATATGTAGATCATTGTAAAATTATAGACTGTGATAAACCACTTAATCTGTATCTTACATATAGCTATATAGAGTCGCTAAATAAAAGTCCAAGAAGAGGTACAGATAATTTTTATCAAGAAGTTGTGTATAGAAGAATAATTTCTGCTAAAGGGCTGCAGTGTTATTTCAAAACTACTGTTAAACTTTTCGGCTACAGATAATTAGAGTCATCCAAAAGAGGAATGAAAAATGTTTTTTGACACGATTTTGCCTCCTGAATTCACCTTTCTGTTTAATAGTTCATAAATGTTTATCATATAGTGAGGTTCTTTAAATCATAAACTATTGGCAAAGTGGATATTTAGATTTTTTTTTTTTAACTGACTGTCCTCAGTTAAAGCAAAACATTTTCTTAGTCATTTTTTTTTAATATATTTTAAAACATATCAAGGTACACTGTTGTATCCATAATTAATACATCTGCATGGATGGCAGTTGGCTAAATTAATCTTCAATAGTTCTTTAATTAATAATCCATGTGTTTTAAATTCCATATTAGAGAGTTTTAAGTTAGTGAAAAATATAAAAATAAAATGTATGACAATGTAAATTAGTAAACAGATAAATATGTTTAAGCAGTGGCAATGACTTTCTGCAGCTACCATACCCATGCTTGACAAAGTGTTTATATCTTTCTGCTGTGCATATCCCAGGGCACTAGTAAAAAATTATCAATCAGTATCCTATAAATCTCTAAAGCAATTAGGGAAAAAAAGAACAGAATTCCTAAATAACCTTGCAAATGTGTCTATGTCAAGGAGAGGTTGGCCATAAATTAGACTATTTCCTTTGAGATTAGGTAATGTAATGTCACTTCAGAGCTATCAGAAATACATATATGCCAACCCTCATAATTCTGAGGTCAATCTCTCCCCATCTCTTCTATGAATCACTCTATTCTCTGTAGGAAGTAAAAAAAAAATCAATAGAATGCTTCTCTCTGCACTTCTCTTGAGGCTACCAGAAAGGTCTAATTTATCTCAGAAACAACAGATATGATATGCCCGCAGTACTAAGGAGAAACTGTTGATTGAAATCCAGGAAAGCACTTTCTGTTTTGGTAATTTTAGAAAAGTTGGAGGCAGCAAAGCTTTTGAGAGAAAATATATTATAGGACTCTATGGTTGAGTAGCTATATTTCAAGGTTAAAACATGTTGTATATGTTACAAAATAACTATAACACTCTTCTCCACTATCTATCTATCTATCTATCTATCTATCTATCTATCTATTTATCTATCTATCTAGTCTGAACATTCTTACAAATATAAATTACATTTTCATGTTTGTTTCCATGGTATAATAGTGGAGCTAGAACATCCATGTGAAAGAGACCATTAGATGCCTATAAACTTTTATGCATCCACTGATATTCTTGCCACAACTGACCTACATCCTGATGGAGGTAGAATAGGGAGTGAACTGGTAAATGTCCGACCAAGCCTCTAAGTGAGAAGGGCAGCAATATTTGCTGCCAGACTGTCACCATTTAACTTTTAAAACTGGCACACCGACACAGGTCTCTTGCGCTCCATCTGTACAAGTTGTGCTTATTTCACTGTATTTGCAAATGCTGTTACAGCAGTGTCAAAAATAAATGCTTGAATTTTATTTTTAAAAAGATATTTATTGGAACTATTTATTTATCATTAAAAGAATCTTTTCTAAGTGCACATTATACACTGTGCCTTTTGAATTGAATAGAATAAATAAATATAATTTCCTACTGTGGAATATACAGGAATATACTAGTAATAATATGCCCCAGAAACAAAGAAAATCCAATTGAAACTATTATAAAGTAGCAGTATTTGAAATGATGGCGAGGTCAGGTTTAAAGTAAATGTTTCATCATGATTGAGTCATGGTGCTCCAGGGAAACTGCATAGAAAAGCCAAGCTACTCAGCAAGTGTTTTTACTCTTCTTGGGAGAATGCAAGTGTATCATAAAAATCATCTAGCAGCCAATTGATTACAATTCAGAGTCATTTTATTACAATTAATACTGTGCACTTAAGTCAATCAATACAATTTAAACATTTTCCATTCATTATTATTTTTGTAGAACAATTCCGTTACGATCTTTAATGTGATTCATCAATATATTTTTACTGCATATTTTTATTTCAATATTTAATTTATTTGTCTTAATACAATTTGAAAATGATTACTTTTTGTAAGTCCTATTATAATGTATGCATCACTTTTACATACTTAAAAGAATGGAGCACCCCTTTTGCAAGATACACTGTTCTCAAAATAAAAATTGGCTTTAGAGTTCTTCACGGTACTAGTGAGTTTTATTAGAAAATCTCACAAGCCATGAGAGCTTTAGATAATTAGGCCCAGAGGCTCTGAAAAGCCATCCTCCACTTTAACAAAATACACACTGGTTTCTAATCAGGCAGGGAATCAACATTAACATTGCGATCACCTGAAAAATATCCCCCTCATTTAAAATTAGGAATTCACTGATTTTAAATGGAAGTGCCTTATTCCCCTCTATGTAAAGCAGAGGATAAGATTAAGGGGTCTATTTAAGAAGCAGCATTTACTTTGCTTCAGTTCCGGCTGTAGTGGAAGATAAGAAGCAGCGGTCCTAAGACCACTGCTCCTTAACTCATCCACCACCTCTGAGGTGGCGGACAGTAATCCGCCCGATTGAATACAATCAGGCTGATTGACACCCCCTGCTAGCGGCCAATTGGCCGCAAATCTGCAGGGGGTGGTAATGCACCAGAAGTTCACCAGAACTGCTGGTGCCATGATAAATGCAGATAGCGTATGCTGTCAACATTTATAAATGTGCGGTGGACATGATCCGCTATATCGGATCATGTCCATCCGCACATTAATAAATGGACCCCTAAACCTTCATAATAGAAGAGTAAACCTTCATAATAAACCCCACCTTCTCCAAGGAAGCTCTACCTGTTGTCAATAGAAAATCTCCAGAGTAATCTCCTGCATCTTAGGAAGGTTATTTTATGGATTTAAATTACTTATGGTCCAAGTAAACAATTATCAAAAAGAACAAACCAACAAAATGTTAAAAATATTATTTTTTAATTGGCAGAGCAAGTATCCTTAATATTCTATTTATTTAATTATTGTATTAAATAATTAAAGCTTGGGATTTGATTTGATTTGATTTCCAGTACTTTTGTATACATTAAACAGTTATATTCTTATCATATTTATAGTATATGAGAAACAATCTAAATAACTTAATACTAGATTTGTCAACCCCCCATGGATTATTGTAATGTATACTAAAGGTTAAAAAAGAGGTATTATAATCAAAGCTGACTCTAAGCAAATTGAAGCCCTGTGCAAAATAACAATCTGGTGCTGTTTTCAGTTGTTTCCCCTTAAGCTGCCAGTACCAAATACATCAACTATATTTAAGTGTAATATGTAATGCTCCTTAACACAAAAGGAAGAGTGGTGCCTGTTTATCTGGTATTCAGATTTATGCTGCTATCCTAAATCTAAAGGAAATAGCTCTTCAATACACAGATGAGTCCTCTGTCCAGCAAGACGACTCCTCATCCTGGAGCATTCAATGATGATCATAATTATTCTTACTGTTGATGCCAGGATGGATTATTGTAATGTACATTAAATATATGAATATTCATAGATTCGACTGGTTCTAGTATAGCAGTGATGATATTCAAGAATTAAGATTTTTTTAAGAACTTTCTAATCATCATAATGTACATGTATATAAAGGTAGCATGTTAATGTATTGCTATTTTAAACACAGTTGTCAACTGTAGTGATCCAGGTGTTCCAGAAAATTCTATTAGAGAAAGCAAAATCGAACATGGAAACTTCACTTATGGGACAGTGGTGTTTTATAACTGTAGCCCTGGATATTACTTATTTGGATCTTCTGTACTAGTTTGTCAACCAAATGGATACTGGGATAAGTCACTACCAGAATGCATCAGTAAGTATATTCATCAATCAATAGTAGTTGCTTTCTTATATTACATGTATTTTAAAATTATTCTTATGAGTTATTTGTAGATTCTGCAGCACTAAATTAAATATGAAAATATGAGATATACAGGTGAAACTCGAAAAATTAGAATACCATGCAAACGTTCATTTATTTCACTAATGCAACTTAAAAGGTGAAACTAATATATGAGATAGACTCATTACATGCAAAGCAAGATAGTTACATTTGTCATAATTGTGATGATTATGGCTTACAGCTCATGAAAACCCCAAATCCACAATCTCAGAAAATTAGAATATTACATGCAATCAATAAAACAAGGATTGCACATAGAACAATATCGGAGCTCTGAAAAGTATAAGCATGCATACTGTATGTACTCAGTACTTGGTTTGGGCCCCTTTTGCAGCAATTACTGCCTCAATGTGGCGTGGCATGGAAGCTATCAGCCTGTGGCACTGCTGAGGTGTTATGGAAGACCAGGATGCTTCAATAGCGGCCTTCAGCGCTTCTGCATTGTTCGGTCTCATGTCTCTCATCTTTCTCTTGGCAATGCCCCATAGATTCTCTATGGGGTTCAGGTCAGGCGAGTTTGCTGGCCAATCAAGCACAGTAATCCCATGGTCATTGAACCAGGTTTTTGTGCTTTTGGCAGTGTGGGCAGGTGCCAAGTCCTGCTGGAAAATGAAGTCAGCATCCTCATAGAGCTCATCTGTGGAAGGAAGCATGAAGTGCTCCAAAATCTCCTGGTAGACGGCTGCATTGACCCTGGACTTAATGAAGCACAGTGGACCAACACCAGCAGATGACATGGCTCCCCAAATCAACACAGACTCTGGAAACTTCACACTGGACCTCAAGCACCTTGCAGTGTGTGCCTCTCCATTCTACCTCCATACTCTGGGTCCTTGGTTTCCAAATGAGATGCAAAATTTGCTCTCATCAGAAAAGAGGACTTTGTACCACTGAGCAACAGACCAGGTCTGTTTTTCTTTATCCCAGGTAAGACACTTCTGACGTTGTTTGTTGTTCAGGAGTGGTTTGACAAGAGGAATACGACATTTGAAACCCATGTCCAGGATCTGTCTGTGTGTGGTGGCTCTTGATGCACTGACTCCAGCCTCAGTCTATTCCTTGTGAAAGTCCCCAACACTTTTGAATGGCCTTTTCCTGACAATCCTCTCCAGGCTGCGGTCATCCCTGCTGCTTGTGCACCATTTTCTTCCACACTATTCCCTTCCACATAACTTTCTATTAATGTGCTTTGATACAGAACTTTGGGAACATCCAACTTTTATTGCAATTACCTTTTGAGGCTTTCCCTCCATATGGAGGTTGTCAATGATGGTTTTCTGAACAACTGTCAGGTCAGCAGTCTTTCCCATGATTGTGATTCCTACTGAACCAGACTGAGAGACCATTTAAAGGCTCAGGAACCCTTTGCAGGTGTTATGGCTTAATTAGCTGATTAGAGTGGGACACTTTGAGCCTAGAATATTGCATCTTTTCACAAAATTCTAATTTTCTGAGATTGTAGATTTGGGGTTTTCATGAGCTGTAAGCCATAATCATCACAATTGTGACAAATCACGGCTTTAACTATCTTGCTTTGCATGTAATGAGTCTATCTCATATATTAGTTTCACCTTTTAAGTTGCATTAGTGAAATAAATTAACTTTTGCATGATTTTCTAATGTTTTGAGTTTCACCTGTACATATAAAATGTACTTCTTGTTTATAGTATTTTTTATTAAATAGAATACAAAGGTTGATAGTGTGCATGTGCAAGGTCTACTCCATGACAGCAAATGCTGCTGACATCTAGTGCTGTTGCAAATGTATAGCATTTTTAAAAGCATTCTTTTAAACAAATGATACCAAAAAGGCAAATAACCTTTTATACTAAAAATAAATTGATTTTTTTTTTTTCATTTTACACTCATTCATGAAAGAAAAATAATGGGTTTCATGTCCCTTTAATGTCTGCAAATTTTAGCTGTCGGTTAAAGGGACATAAAACCCAATTTTTTTCTTTCATGATTCAGACAGAGAATACCATTTTAAAAAAAAACATTGTTTTTTTACAATTTTATCTCCACTTTTCTGAGAACACGGCTTACATTTAACTTTAAAAACAATGTGTATATACGTTTTTATCACTTAAAAGAGCCCAATAAATATAGGCTTCTTCATCCATATAGACAGCACAAAAACAAAAGATGGAAAGACTGAAAAACAAATTGAATTAGATGTCAAATTAAATTTGAATTTTACAAATATTCTGTAGTACAGTTGGTGTTAAATCATACATCCTGTTCACAGAATCTAATTTCATTGTTACTTCCACATATCTGATAGTGAGATAATTTGCAATGATAGCTATCCACATACATTTTCTCAGATAATGTACATTTAATAGAGCAATTGTGTTTTATTCAATATTTGAAGTTGCATTCAATAGTAGCCATCTATATGTAGCTTTATTGATTAGATAATTATTATCACTATGAAATACCAATTTTCTACTTCATATTAATCTAATACAATTGGATTGATCAATTCACACAGTTAGTATTGAAATGAGAAAGTTTATCTTGTTTTCTCTTTACCAGCTGAGATTGTATACCTACAGGTCTACATGTTTTAATCAAGGAATGCTCTGACTTTCCATTTTAGAATGTCTTTTTTATTTTCACTTAAATTAGTTATTGGAAACTAGGACCAATTGAATTTTTAAGACAATCAAGTTTCAAAGTTGTGTTTAAAAGATGAAATTACTTTTTAGTCATTTCAAATTATTGCTTACAAACAGCTTTGTTTTTAACTCTTTAAAAAGGGATAAAAAATATGTTTAATGTCTGCCTCAGAGAGCCAAACATATCTTGTGAGCCAATTATGAGGCATATATTTATAGCCACATGTTGCCAGCTAGCTCCCTCTAGCTCCTCAGCCTACCTAGATATGCTTTTTAATAAAGGATACTTGGTGCCTGATGATTAAAAACTTGGAAAATAATCACTCAAAATCTTTGCGAGACCTCATAGGACTGATGAGACCTCTTAGATAATGTTGCCAGATCATTAGGCTCTAAGAAAGCAATACAAATTTGATAAACAAGTAAATTGAAAAGGCTCTTAAAATTGCTTACTTCTATCTGAACCATAACATTGTTATTACTTTCATGTCCCTTTATAAATTCTTAAAGGGACATGAAACCCATTTTTTTCATGATTCACATAGAACATACATTTTCCCCAAAAAATCCAATTAACTGCTATTGTCAATTTGCTTTGTTTTCTTGGTATCCGCTGTGAAAGGAGCAGCAATGCACTACTGAGGGCTAGTTAAACAAATTAGTTAGCCAATGAAAAAAGTCATTTATGTGTAGCCACCATTCAACAGCTAGCTCATATTTCCTGGGACTACCTAGGAATTCTTTTAAACAAATAATACCAAGATAACTAATTCAATTAGATAATAGAAGTAAATTGAGAAGTTGTTTAAAATTGTATGCTCTCTGAATAATGAAAGGAACATTTTGGGTTTTTCTTGTCCCTTTAAGCAACATGATGTCCTTATTTCAAGCTTGAACTTTTAATTTTAGAAATTTGCTCTTATACCCTTTACATGGGATTTTTTTTTAAAAAAAAATGTGATACTTCATTTCACAATTTTCACCTAGACATTACCTTAAACATTCAACATTATGTAAATTAAATAGTAAGACTGAAAAAAAAATGCTTTTGTTAGTTTTATGTATACAAATCTAATATTAAGTATCTCAATATATGGAAAGAAGTTGAAAGCACTACAATAAAAATTTAAAATACCACCACATGCCAGTTTAACTTGTCATGTCTTTGTTCTTCAGAGATTGATTGTGGACATCCTGGAGTCCCTCCAAATGCAATTATTTCAGGAGAAAAGTTTACATTTGGATCCACTGTTCATTACTCCTGTACTGGAAGACGGACATTATTAGGGCAGTCATCAAGGACTTGTCAGTTAAATGGGCAATGGAGTGGTTCTTTACCTCACTGCTCAGGTAAATCACAAAAAAAATGTTTTGAGACAAAAATAAATGTTTGAAATGCATTATAATTATGAATTTACAATTTCAGTGTCATGATCATTATATTAAAATATCTTTATTTCAGTGATCATGTTCTTACCTTGAAAAACACTGTATGAATAATTAAAATATTTGAAATTTCATAAACAAATCTTGCTCATATTTTTGTACCTTATTTTCATTTAGAATTCCCCTTAATTGTATATTGTCAGTCTTTTCTTGTTAAGAAAAATATGCAGTTGGGTAGGCATGTCAGACCAGTGATATAAATAAAGATTGCAGTCATGTGACAATAAGAAAAGCAAATATAATTACCTACTCACCAAAACTAAACTAAGTCTGAAAATGTTTTCAGGAGGGTGGTGTTGTAGTGGATACTGGGTAATGTTTAAGGGACATAAACCCTTGTAATCACAAGAATTTTCTGCAATGTTGCAATAAATTTGTGTAAACTAGTGTCTGAAACGTGCAGTTCCAGTTCTCAGAATGGGAAACTTATAATGTTCGCAGTTAAACAACAGGAAAATGAGGCAAGATAAATATTGAAAGTACATAACATTTTTTTTTATTTTGTACATTACAGTTTCATCTTTTCATGTTTCTTAAAGCAACTCATTAAGTGCTGTAACATCCTCTAACCTCAATTTTGCCAGCTGCACTGAATTTTCAATTTAGTGGATTTTTTTAGCTGTTCAGCAATGTATCTAGGAGAGAGTGAAGAATAACAGAGAAGATTAATTTTACATAGTAGAAGATTAGATTAATTAGTAGAGCCACCAAAAGCCAATTTATATTTAGCTTTGTGGTTAAATTGTATAGCAACCCCATATGTTATGGTATTTTAACCACCTTTGGTTTAAGCAGGGATTAACAAACAATGACACCATATAGTGCTTAATACATGCACACACTGCTTAGGATATATAGGTATACTCTTCAACTAAAGGATATCTGGAGAATGAAGAAGATGGAAAAAAATGCTTTTTTAAAATACATGCCCTATCTAATCCATGAAAGTGTAATTTTGACATGCATACCTATAATCAATTTATTTTTTTATAAAGCAATGAGTCTCTGTTTATTTTTTTCTCAATTTATATTTTATAAAAATAGGCATGTGCAGTCACTAGTGACATTATGACTTGCACGCTAACCTAATGCCCGCAAAAAGCCAAACTTACAATATCGGGTATGTGATAACTTATTCCTTCATAGAAGTCAATGGAACAAAAAGAGTAGAAAACAACCTCAGACCCTACTCGTGTTCAAAGTCGATCGCATATTCTTAAGTGTGATAACCCGATATGAAAATATTAATATTAGACATTTCAATGTTCTTCACATAGAATAATATGTTCAATTTATTTATAAATATTTATTTCTCGCTCTCTATCTATCTATCTATCTATCTATCTATCTATCTATATACTGTATATATATATATATATATATATATATATAGCAATTGTGTAGATGGAGAACACTCACAGGACTTAATTCAATAAGTATCCTTTATTTACATTACTGATTACATATATTAAAGAGTGTCGACGGACCGCACTCTCAAGACGTACTCCCGATGTAGGTTTTCTGCATCGGAAGTACGTCTTGAGAGTGCGGTCCGCACTAACTAAGATTATGAATCTGTCTTGAAGAAGGCCTCAGGATAGGCCGAAACGTCGACACTCTTTAATATATGTAATCAGTAATGTAAATAAAGGATACTTATTGAATTAAGTCCTGTGAGTGCACTCCATCTACACAATTGCTCTATACTGTCTATTTGAGGATAGCACCCAGGCATTGGCAGCACAGATGTAGAAGGAGTGCTAGGCCCCTGGCTACAGTATATATATATATATATATATATATATATATATATATTGGTATTTTGGTACAATATACATCTATATCTATATATAGATGACTCAGAATCCAGAAATGTCAGTGCAGCACTGGATGAAAGATGCAAGGGTCTGTCAGGAGTCCAGAAACTCATTGACCTTTTATACACACACACTAATTACAAGCAAACAGATCACAGGTGAGGATGGTTACCTTTAAAAGCCATTCAAACCCCTTTGTGTCAACTTGTGTGCATGTTATCAGGCAATAATCACCAGGGTTTTGTAAAATTTTGATCAGGGTCATTTGGGTAGTTTCTGTTGTCATTATGATTTAAAAAGAGTAAACACAGTTTATTGATAATAAATGGCGTCAGCCAAACACTAACCATCAGTGAAAGAAAAGTTTTTGTGTTATCATTCATATTCTCTGAAAAATGGCCAAGAAATCATAAATTCTGCCAGGGTATGTAAACTTATGAGCACAACTATATATATATATATATATATATATATATATATATATATATATATCAGTGACGTGCAGTGAGTTCAGAGGTTAGTGAGGCACTCGCTATGATATGCCCAAAAAGCGCATATATGAACCCAATAGAGGTAGCTTAAATTTACAATTAAATTAGCAGGTTGCACAAAGGCAATTAGCATTATTTACAACACGCATACATGTAAGAAACTAATTAAATTCTGATTATTTTTGCAAATGCATTTAACTAGGAACCTATATAAATATATATATATATATATATATATATATATATATATATATATATGCCAGATACAGATATTTAGTGACAGCATGATCCAGACAATTTGCTCACTATACAGGAGTAAAATAAAACTATATTATAATAGCAGAAACTGGGTTATATAAAAAATAAACATAATTTAATAGAGGACTATATATCAGGATTCTTAATATAAGTAGACTTTAAATAAATGACAGGAGTCACCTTTTAATGTCATCTAAATAAATATGAGCAACCATCCATCTATTAAAAAAAACTTTATAAATGATAACAAACAGCCCATTTGGATATAGTGAGCAAGAAAACAAGTGCAATTTAGGCATCTTACTTAAGACCTGATCATTTTTACAAAGAAAAAGCTCCAGTCTAAATAGATTTCACCCTTATTATCAACAACCTAAACAATTTAAGGGAATCATTATATAATATACACACACAGCACACACATACTGTGAATATATATCCAAAAGGACAGACTATATGAGTTGGATGTAAACCTTATTACCAGGTTCATGGGAAGAAAAAATGTCACATCTTTTAAAAAATAAAAAATAAATCTTAGAAATACAGGGTGAAGGGAGGTAACACAACACAGTATAAATTTATAAATTATAAAAATCAGCCAAACTTTTCAGCAAACTTTTAATGCACTGGAGACAATTACAGTGACAATTATAGTGACAAGTAATCTGCTGCCCTGTGACAGGTTAACTAGTCTTATTATTCAGTAAAACCTGCAGTGTGTTATTTTCTGTAGCTTCCCACAGTTGGCAGTGCTGATAATGTTAAGCCCTCTGGCAGCTGAGGGGTTAAACTGCAGCCATTGTAGCAACTCTTTTTCACTGCAGGTTTTACTGAATAATTAGACCAGTTAATGGCAGTCAGCCTTCTGCATGAACTTATCTCTCTAAAAAAAAAAAAACAAATCTTCCCCAGACAAGAGAACAGACACGTTGTATGCAGTTAAAGACATTATTTAAACTTGTTTATTACCCAGCACATGCCGCTTTTTATTTTCTTATGCTAATACCCATTACCTACTTATGATTTATGATACAGCCTGAACCTCTTATCTCTGCAACACCACGTCCTGATTCCTGACCCTGACTGACATAGTACAGACACTGCAGGGAGCCAGATCTTGAAGTAGATTAGACACAGAGGGACGGAGGGATCCACAAGCAGCAACATTTAGAACTAAAACTCAGGAAATGTTTTTACAGAACTCGGCAGCTAACAGACCAGTACAGACACCATGGGGACCTGGAAATTAAAGGGTGAGCTTTGATCCTGTGCAGTACTAAGTCACTGTCAGCAGTATTCATTTGTACACATGGATTTAGTGTTGCACAGGATCAAAGCACACCCTTTAGCAAGCAAAAAATTACAAAGAGGATTCCCTAGCCTCAGGCACAATTACCGTTACTAGTGTTGTTGAATCTAAAGAGAGGACAGTTCACAAAAGAGGTACTTAAATCGGGCAGCAGTTTTTAAGTGTCAGGTCTAGTGTCCTGTCCTCCCTACTGTTGGTTTTAACTAGAGACAGTTTCACTTACCCTAATCCCTAAACTCAAATAAAGTTTCCACATCAACACCAGACTACTGTTAGCCATGTGATTGTGTGCTGAGTGCTCTGACAGTACTTACTGCTCTGTGTTAGAGTGTGTAGGATCCTCATGCAGGGCATCATTGCGACATCCTCCGGCTCCAACCTCTTCATCCATTAGCTGCTCAGGACAGGAGTGGATGCAGCAGTCTCTTCTTGCTTCCCGCCAGTGTTACACACTATGCGCATGCTCAAGGTGTCAAACAAAGCCGGTCAAGTTCTCCTGGTGCTGTCAATCACCAGGAGAACATAACCGTCTCTGATTGTCTCCCTTGCTAGGAGGCATTAAGAGTGATGCCTCCCATTGGTTCCTATTTTGAGTGCTGATAATTCTGTGGCAAATAGGTGGCGCTAAAGCACAGATAATCCTATTACCCATGTAGCACTATGGAGAGAAGCAGTCCTGTACACTGCCTCTCCATAGCGTTACATGGGAGAGAAAAAAATGGTGATCTTTTTTTTTTGACAATGTTTTTTAAATTTATTTATTTATAATTAAATTAAAGTTTGCCCATATTGCAGGGGAGGCCTTGCCTCTCCTGCCTCCTATGAGTGCACGTCCTTGAGATATATATATATATATATATACACATATATATATACACATATATATACATATTTGAGCTCTTATGACCTTTGTGTGCAATATTTTTTTAATATTTTTTTGCTAGATGGTGTTATTATGAGTTTAAGTGTAGTTTGTAATGTATTTTTTATGTGTTTTGTGACACATTTTTGTTATGCAAAATAGTTAACGAAAGCTTTAATTTAATTACGTTCAAGTGTTCGCATTTACTTTCAACTTGTAATATGAGCAGAAAAAAACAATGAGTGCAAATACCAGCTATAAACCCCTTATTTATTGGTCCACTTGTAATCCACATAGTCAGCATAAGATTACTCTCTCATTGAGAGGTAGGAGAGATAAAGTAATAAAATGTCAATTTTCAATTGTTCTCTATAAGTAGTGAGATTTGGTATGGAAACAGAAATACAGATAAGGTAGCATTTGTGTGTACAAAAAGTGATAAAAGAAGCAGATTGCAGATTGTTTGAATACAGTAGAGAAATATCAATTTTGAATCCTTCATGTAGCTTTCATTTGTAAATGTATGGTAGGAGTATGCTATATTTTATTTTTCAAGATTATTAAATCAAAATGTTATAAATTTGGCTGTACAGAGATATATGAAATAGATCTCATTAAATTATGTGATAACCTACTCACTTGGTAATTAAAAATTCTAAACCATTTACTGGTTACGGCATTGAGAGAATCAGTATATGTCACATTTTTAATTGTCTTAGTATTAACCAGCAAGCAAATAACTTCCATAATGTTGCAATTAACCCTACCTATGACCCTATTTAGGTCTTTTGATTTTTCACTTTAGCTGAGGTGCAATAGACAATCTGTAGCATACAAAGATCAGACTACATTGAACAACTGACTTACATACATACAATGCTTTACCAAACTAAACAGACAAATCACACATTGATTTATTCTCCTTACCAATAGGAAAATAAATTACCCTTGTTAAAGAGTGCAAATTCCTATGCACGTTAAAAAATAAATATCACTTGTAATAATTTATGAAAAAAATATTTATTTAATATAGTTATGTGTAATGGTGAACATTAATTCTGATAACATACAAGAATAAAGTGTTATTGAAAATCCTTACAATTAAATCCTTAATATGAAAAAGATGGCTATTAAACAGTATCAGTGATTTTAATGCATAGGTAGTGAAAAAAATGTGGAAAAGGTTTTTGATAACTCTTATCTAGGGATGGACGAATGTTTCGCAACATTTGAAAAAGGAAATTCATTATAATGCATTCATTTGTTCCTTTCGAATTTCAAATGTTTGTACCACATTCTAACATTCGTTTAATGTAATAGTATTTCTAATGTAATGTTCAATTCAAATTTTTATAATAATTCCATTCGGATTATGCAATATTCCAATTTGAAAAATTAAAATCAATATATATGTAATAGTATTTCTAATGCTCTCTTTAAATATAATATTCAATTCAAATTTTTCTAATAATTTGATTCAAATTATGCAATATTCGAATTAATCGATTTGAATCAATATATTTGTAATAGTATTTCTAATGCTCTCTTTAAATGTAATATTCAAATTATGCAATATTCGAAATAGAAACATTTGAATTAAGATATATTTGTATCTATAAAATATCAATTTACTAAATTCCCTACCACATAAACTTTTGAACTTCTGAATAGTATTTGTTAAATCTAACGTTACATTTGTAATTTCGAATGTGGATATTTGATCTAATTATGAACATTCAAAAACTAAAAAAACATTCGAAAACCAGAAATAACAATCAATTACCAAATTTTAATGGATTTTCGTTCTTATCAACATTTGATTTTTAAAAACAAATGTCCGCAGGACTATTCGTTCTGCCAAACAAATAATACTTTTAGCACATTCACCCATCTCTACTCCTATCCTTAGGGACCAACAATGTAGCAGTATGCACAGCATTAGCAGCATTGTATTTAAAAAATCACTGTAATGTACGTGAAAGAAAATGAGTAGTAAATAAACCTGTAAAAATAAAACAGTAAAGACAGTTTGTATTTTATTTGAAACAAACATTACAAATATATTTTATAATCATAACTGCTGTATTAATATTTTCTGGCTAATAGTAATTACTCCCACAGATATATTGGGGCAGAGGGGTCCTCACAAGTCTGGCAAACAAGAAGGTGATTTATTTAACAAAAAAAACCCATCCATTTAAAAAAATATACCTTCAAAATATTTTGAAATATTTTTTATAGATGGAATCTCTCAAATAGGTTGATGGTAAAAAGAGATTGAAAATACATGCACTATTGGGGTTTTGAAAGTGTTGGGCAAAATAATTTGCTGTATTTTATTAAACAAATGTAAATATTTGTAAACATATTTGCTTGCAGGGGATACAGTCGGATCATGTGGTGACCCAGGCATACCAGGTCATGGTAGTAGAGAAGGTACAGAATTCAAAACAAGGAGTACTTTGAAATTTAGCTGTAAAGTTGGGTATATACTCCATGGATCAGAAGAACGAGTTTGCCTGGGTGATGGAAGTTGGACAGGAAAACAACCAGAATGCAAAGGTAAATGTTGACACAGAACATTAATTTATAATTTCTACTTGACATATATATATATTTTAAGACGTTTGGCTTTTATAATTTTGAGGGTGTAATAGGTTTTACAACAATTTCATTGTAATTTACAACCTTTTTATAAGAACTTCATTCATACAATACTTTATTCTTTTAAATATCTTTAATATTTTATAGTAAAGAAATGTATTTGCTAGTAGACTTTTTGAGCTATTTTGATTGTTACAACTGTTCTTTTTTTTTTTAAATATAATTCTTAGAAAGTAGGTATTTAATGGAAGTAAAGTTCTAACCTTGCATGTCTTTTCAGAAATCTATATCCTATGCTTGCTGTTATTATCCCTCCTGTCTAGATACTACTCATATGCATATATTATTACATATAATTATTAAAAAGCCTTAGAGAGAATGATCAATCCAGTTTAGTTTTGTATTGCAATTCAATTGTTTTCAACTGTGTTTTTATTCCTCTTTGAAATACAGTTATGGAATTAGAATACCAGTTATAGTATAATATACTTATGGACCCATCCAAACTGAGCAGTTATAGATATAAAGTTTTTACTTTTAATAGTGTCACGTAAATCTGTTTTTCTTCAATGCACAAAGCCTCAAGAATAAAAATATTTGCCTAAATATAAGCAAAACTTTATTCTTTATTTATTAATCAATCAAACCATGAATCAATCAATTCATTAATTTATTAATTTTATATTGAAGCATTTTATTTTGAAGCAAAGATAAACAAATTATAATTTACCAGAATAAAAGCAAACAAAAAAATCATGCGTTTTATAATTTACAAAAATATAACTAACATTGTAGATTTTTTTATTATTAATATTATTATTATTATGATTAATAATAATAATAAAAATACTATTTAACATTAAAACATACAATACTACAAAATTAATTGATCTTTTGAATGCAGTTGGGATTGTATTTTCCCGATCTTTTAACATCATTACCCATTTCTCAAAAAAAAAAACCCATTGAAAATGCAGTTTTATGTTGATTTACAGGAATCCCTCAGGAGTAATCAGTTTTATGTTGTGATACCTTTATGCGTCTGCCAAGAGGTCTCTCAAACACAAGACACTCTTTTATAAATGTTTTATTCTGCTGGGTATGTTGCTACCTGCACAGAGATATACAGAAGGTAGAAGGGATATTAGGTAGAATAAATCATATATTGATAAGATTAATATATTAGGGATGTGTGTGCTTCATTTTGTTGTTGGAGAGTTAAGTATTCTGTTTAGTGACACGTAATGCCTGTGTAAATGGTTATAAACTTATAAAACATATTTTTTACAATATAATTGATTTCATGTAAAGCCACATACAACAGCCAGAGCCCCTCACCAAAATATCCAATTTAATATACAATAATATATATTAAAAGTATGCATACACAATATACTTCTATAATCAAATAAAAACCACAAATGTCACTTTATTTATAAACACTTTATATAATGTAAAATAGGGGGCGCTATTAATAATACAAAGTGGAGAGGAAAATAAAATACAGAAATGGAAAAAAGTACAATAATAAAAAACAAAAATAGAAATAGTAATTTAAAAAATGAAGACGAAAAATAATGCAATATGGGTTAAATATGTGGAATAAAAATCCACCAATAACTTAAAAGTTCAGTTGCTAATGAGTACAATCCCAGCTTCCAAGATGTGAATGTCACAGCTGACAGAGTCCCACAGTGCTCATATACATAAAGGCTGCCATCTTCTTATATGCAATAAAAAGTCACTGAAATAATCCACTAAACAAAGAGGCGCGTCCATGGTCGTTAAGTGACCTCCTATGGAGGTCGTGCCTGGCATGTCCTTCGTGTTTAAAGTGTTAAAATAATGTAACACTATGAATGTGCTGGCAGGGGTACATAAATGAATATGTCCCCCATCACTTTATTTCTATACACTACATGGCTAAAAGTACGTGGACAACCCTACTAATTATTGAGTTCAGGTATTTCAACCACACCCAACAGGTGCATACAATCCTGCTCAAAACTATAAAATCTCCATAGACAAACATTGTCAGTACAATGGTTTGTAGTGAAATGCTCAGTGACTTTAAAGGTGGCACTGTCCTTGGATGTCACCTTTGCCATAAATTAGTTTCTTAAATTTCTGCCCTACTAGATCTGCCTCAGTCAACTATAGGTGTTATTATTATGAAGTGAATGCATCTAGGAGCCACAACAGTGCAGCCAAAAGCCTCATGCAAACTGCACATCAACATACGCAATGCCAAGCATCAGCTGTAGTGGTGTAAAGCATGCCACCACTGGACTCTGGAGTAGTGGAAATGTGTTCTCTGGAGTGATGAATCATGCTTAACTAACAGGCAGTCTTGGTGACATAATCTGGGTGTGGTGGATGCCAGGAGAACACTACCTATAGCAATGCCTACAGTATAGTTTTTGTGGAAATGGAATATAGTCTGGGGTTGTTCTTCATGTTTTGGAATGGCCTCTTAGTTACAGTGAAGTGTCGTTTAAATTCTACTAGATATAAGTACATTTTAGACATTTAGGTAGTTCCACTTCTGAGCACAAAGTGAGGTCTATGAACACAGGTTTTGATGAGTTTGATGAGGAGGAACTTAAGTGGCCTGCACAGAACCCTGACCTCAACCCCAATTTTGGGATATTTTGGAATGTCAATTGCAAGCCACACTTTCTCATACAACAACATTGCCTGACCTTACAAATGTTCTCTTGACTGAATGGACACAAATCCCTACAGATACACACCAAAATATTTTGGAAAGCATTTCAAGAAGGGTGAAAGCTTTTATAGCTGAAAAGAGTAGGTCAACTTCATATTCATGCCTATGATTTTCAATGCAATGTCCAACAAGCTCATATAGATATGATGGTCAGATGTCCATATAGCCATATAGTATACTGTATATACATTACTACTTTATTGTAGAAGGACAGGTAATGTTCAGAATGGAATAGATACTTTTATTCTGTGTAATTTTTTTGTCTTAATGAATCAGTACAGAATTAGCTGTTTAATTTCATTTAATGTATTACAGCGTGTACAACTCTTTCATTTCTCTTGTAATGGTTATTAAAATATTTTGATTAAATGTATAAAAATGGATGATTACTATTTATATATAAAAAAAAAGGTATGAACATATTTGGTTTAGAATACTGCTACTAAGGCTGTTGTGTATATGACAAGACAATTTGGATATATTTAAAAAATATTGACCCACTGTCTTCTCTCAAAAGTCCAGGAGCTAATATTAATCTTATAATGGAAAACATTAAACAAAATAATAGGTTTTTGAGCACATTGGGACACATGGTAACATAAATAAAAACACAAAATACCCAATATCTGGTCCAAATCAACAGATGTATTAAAATAATATAAATTATTAAAGAGACAGTCTAGTCCAAAATAAACTTTCATGATTCAGATAGGGCATGTAATTTTAAACAAATTCCCAATTTACTTTTATCACCAATTTTGCTTTGTTCCTTAGTTATTCTTAGTTGAAAGCTTAAACTAGGAGGTTCATATGCTAATTTCTTAGACCTTGAAGGTCACCTCTTTTCAGAATGCATTTTAACAGTTTTTCACCACTAGAGGGTGTTAGTTCATGTGTTTCATATAGATAACACTGTGCTCATGCACGTGAAGGTATCTGGGAGCCAGCACTGATTGACTAAACTGCAAGTCTGTCAAAAGAACTGAAATAAAGGGGCAGTTTGCAGAGGCTTAGATACAAGATAATCACAGAGGTAAAAAGTATATAAATATAACTGTGTTGGTTATGCAAAACTGGGGAATGGGTAATAAAGGGATTATCTATCTTTTAAAACAATAACAATTCTGGTGTAGACTGTCCCTTTAAGTGACAGTCAAGTCAAAATTAAACTTTATTTATTCAGATAGAGCACACAATTTTAAACAACTTTCCAATTCACTTTCATTATCTAAATGTATAAATCTTTTTTATATTCACACTTTCTGAAGCATCAGTTCATACTGATTAGCAGAATATACATACAAATATTTCATGATTGGCTGATGGCTGTCACATGATACATTAGGAAGGAAAATTTAACTAACTGACATTTGTTAGAATAAATTGACTACTCATTTGAAATTCAATCAAAGTGATTTTGAATTGTCTCTTTATCATACATTTATTGATTATGCTATTCTACTGTGTTTAGTGGTTCTTTAATTGTATATAAAAAAATAAGTCTGACATATAAAAGCATAGCTGGTTGGACTTCTTTGGGCACTTTTAATGATATAATTAGTATCTAATATTAGATTTCTGTTTTATTATTTTAGTGTAATGTGAATATTTTTGGTCATTCTAGTTAATTAATCAGCAGTACACTTTGGGCACTTTTAATGATATAATTAGTATCTAATATTAGATTTCTGTTTTATTATTTTAGTGTAATGTGAATATTTTTGGTCATTCTAGTTAATTAATCAGCAGTACAGTTTCTTTTTAATTCTGTTTTTTTATCATGCATGTACCATTATTTTAAACCAGTGGTTCTCAAACATAATAGACTAATTACATTAATCTGATCTGGACAACTATATATATAAAAAAATAAGAGTGCCCTAATGCAAACAAAAATAATACTCATAGGGCTAGATTATGAGTGGAGCGCTATTTATCGCTCCTTCCTAACTCTGCTAGAATGAATAATTTTCTCAAGTTCGCTAACCTCCCAAGAAATATTAATATTTCACATTCCAATGTTCCTCAAATAGAATCTATTCTATTTATTCATTAATTAAATTGTTTTTATATATATATATATATATATATATATATATATATATATATATATATATATATATATATATATCTTTGATGTTTTTTGTAAAATATATATCTATACACACACACATATATATATTAATATATATAATTATTTAAATATATATATACCCATAGCCAAAAATATTGGCACCACTGTCATATATTGCACCCCTTCTCCCAGAAAATTGTTGCAATTACAAATGTTTAGGCATTCTCATGTTTATTTCTTTTGTTTGTATTTGTATGATACAAAAATGTGGAGAAAAAAAAAGCCAAATCTGACACATTCCATGAAAGACTCAAAAAATGGACTGGACAAAATTATTGGCACCTTCTCAAAATTTTAAGATATAATTGCATTCCAAGTTTGTGATGCTCCTGTTATTTGTAATTAAACTCACCTGTATCAATTACCAGGTGCTGACAATATAGAAATCACACCTGCAACTAGTTAAAATTGTGAAAAATTTACTGTGTGTCTCACTGAGAATGGAGAAGAGAAAGAGCAGCAAAGAATTGTCTGAGGATTTGAGATCAAAAATTGTGGAAAAGCATGGGCAATCTTAAGGTTACAAGTCCATCTCCAGAGATCATAATGTTCCTGTGTCCACTGTGCGCAACATTGGCACTGTAGCTAATCTCCCTGGACGTGGACAAATGGGAACAATTAATTAAAGTTTGCAGCGAAGGATTGTTCGAATGGTGGATAAAGAACTTCAATCAACTTTCAGACAAATTCAAGCTGACCATCAGGCATAGGGTACAAATGTGTCAGCTTGCCCTGTACAACATCATCTGAATGAAAAGGGACACTATGGTAGGAGACCCAGAAGGAACCCCACTACTGACACAGAAACAAAGAAAAGCCAGATTGGAGTTTCCCAAAATACTTTTGTGAGAATGTGCTGTGGCCAAACAAAACAAAATTACAGCTTTTTGGTAAAACCCATCATTCTACTATTTTCATAAAAATAAATTAGGCTTTTAACGAAAAGAATACAGTCCCTACAGTTAAACATAGTGGTGGTTCCCTGATGTTTTAGGGTTGCTTTTCTGCTTCAGGTACTGGATGTCTTGACTGCACTGTGGTGCAGTGTAGGGCCCAGTGTCAGAAAGTTGGGTCTCTGTCAGAGATCTTGGGTCTTACAGCAGGATAATGACCCAAAACCCACATCAAAAAGCAACCAGAAATGGTTTAAGACAAAGCCCTGGAGAGTACTGAACTGGCCAGCAATGAGTCCAGATCTCAATCCCATAGAGCACCTATGGAGAGATCTCAAAACAGCAGTTGGGAAAAGGAACCCTTCCAATCTGAGATACCTGGAGCATTTGGCAAAAGAAGAGTGGTCCAAAATTAACGTAGAGAGGTATAAGAAACTCGTTGATGGTTAGAAGAAGCAATTGATTTCAGTTATTTTTTCCAAGAGGTGTGCTACCAAATATTAAATTGAGGGTGCCAATAAATTTCTCCAGTCCATTGTTTTCCGTGGAATGTGTCACATTTGGCTTTTTGTTATCCACTTTTTTGTGTCATACCAATACAAACAAAAGAAATTAACATGAGAATGTCTAAACATTTGTAATTACAATACATTTCTGGGCGAAGTGGTGCATTATCTGACAGAAATGCAGGGGTGACAATATTTTTGGCCATGCCTGTATATATATTTTTATATATATATATATATATATATATATATATACACACACAAATGCATATATATATATATACACACAAATGCATATATATATATATATATTTACATATATATATATATATATATATACATATATATATATATATATAAAAAAAATATTTAGAACATATTCCCCTATGTGAAGAACAATGGAATGTCAAACATTTACAGTACAAACAGTTAAACACTTTATTTATACATGTATATATATATATATATATATATATATATATATATATATATATATATGTAGCTCTATGTTAAATCCATTTTTTTTTTAACACCTGAGACCTTATTGAGAGGAAAAGAAATGGCACTAGCACTACAATACTGTAAATACAGGGTTGCTCAATTAAATTGGGTTGATAACTGTATTATATACGTATATATTTCTCTATACACATATATACATCTACACACACATTCGTATCTGTATGTATATCAGTCTGTGCATGTAGCTTGGGGTGAGCTGGGGTGCTTGTGCACAAGAACAACTTTTAGATTGAGTCAGGAGCCCAGGTGAAGGGATCAAGACTAGAAAAGGTGCACTTTGGCAGCACTCCCGTCCCTGATTGAAATAATTAATAATAAACTCACATTCGGGACCAAAAAGTTTCTATTCAAAAAGATTAACTTAAAACATAACTTTTATTCAACAATAGTTATAAAATTAGTACGTGTATGTGTGTGCTTTAAAAACACATAGGAACTGGGTTGTGAATGTTGGCTAATATTCAGTTGGACAATCTAGTTATGCAAACATATAGGGCACCTCAGAGGGGTTCCACTTTTATATAGATGGTCATCTGGTCTATCTTATGCTGGGGGTGAATTGGGGTATTTCACAGTGGGTTCATGTTCTAGGTGCTGTGTGTAGCACTTTCTGAGTTAAAAATATTCCTGATCAAGTATCTGATTCAGGTTTTACAGATGTAACATCTAATACAATCTATACTCAGGTCTGGTTTGGTATACTGGACTTCAGGCTATCTAGTGGTATGATAAGTTTTGTTTCTTCTATCAGTACCCTGATATCTCACACAATACCTTTGCTCTTTATATTAGCAAAATAAGGCCTAGATTTAGAGTTCGGCGGTAGCCGTCAAAACCAGCGTTAGAGGCTCCTAACGCTGGTTTTGGCCGCCCGCTGGTATTTGGAGTCAGTGATTAAAGGGTCTAACGCTCACTTTTCAGCCGCGACTTTTCCATACCGCAGATCCCCCTACGCCATTTGCGTAGCCTATCTTTTCAATGGGATCTTTCTAACGCCGGTATTTAGAGTCGTTTCTGCAGTGAGCGTTAGAGCTCTAACGACAAGATTCCAGCCGCCTGAAAATAGCAGGAGTTAAGAGCTTTCTGGCTAACGCCGGTTTATAAAGCTCTTAACTACTGTACCCTAAAGTACACTAACACCCATAAACTACCTATGTACCCCTAAACCGAGCTCCCCCCACATCGCCGACACTCGATTAAAATTTTTAACCCCTAATCTGCCGACCGCCACCTACGTTATACTTATGTACCCCTAATCTGCTGCCCCTAACACCGCCGACCCCTATATTACATTTATTAACCCCTAATCTGCCCCCCACAACATCGCCGCCAGCTACTTAAAATAATTAACCCCTAATCTTCCGACCGCAAAGCGCCACCACCTACGTTATCCCTATGTACCCCTAATCTGCTGCCCCTAACACCGCCGACCCCTATATTATATTTATTAACCCCTAATCTGCCCCCCTCAACGTCGCCGACACCTACCTACACTTATTAACCCCTAATCTGCCGAGCGGACCTGAGCGCTACTATAATAAAGTTATTAACCCCTAATCCGCCTCACTAACCCTATCATAAATAGTATTAACCCCTAATCTGCCCTCCCTAACATCGCCGACACCTACCTTCAATTATTAACCCCTAATCTTCCGATCGGAGCTCACCGCTATTCTAATAAATGTATTAACCCCTAAAGCTAAGTCTAACCCTAACACTAACACTCCCCTAACTTAAATATAATTTACATCTAACAAAATAAATTAACTCTTATTAAATAAATTATTCCTATTTAAAGCTAAATACTTACCTGTAAAATAAATCCTAATATAGCTACAATATAAATTATAATTATATTTTAGCTATTTTAGGATTAATATTTATTTTACAGGTAACTTGGTATTTATTTTAACTAGGTACAATAGCTATTAAATAGTTAAGAACTATTTAATAGTTACCTAGTTAAAATAATTACAAAATTACCTGTAAAATAAATCCTAACCTAAGATATAATTAAACCTAACACTACCCTATCAATAAAATAATTAAATAAACTACCTACAATTACCTACAATTAACCTAACACTACACTATCAATAAATTAAATAAACACAATTGCTACAAATAAATACAATTAAATAAACTAGCTAAAGTACAAAAAATAAAAAAGAACTAAGTTACAGAAAATAAAAAAATATTTACAAACATAAGAAAAATATTACAACAATTTTAAACTAATTACACCTACTCTAAGCCCCCTAATAAAATAACAAAGCCCCCCAAAAACCTACCCTATTCTAAATTAAAAAAGTTACAAGCTCTTTTACCTTACCAGCCCTGAACAGGGCCCTTTGCGGGGCATGCCCCAAGAAGTTCAGCTCTTTTGCCTGTAAAAGAAAACATACAAAACCCCCCCCAACATTACAACCCACCACCCACATACCCCTAATCTAACCCAAACCCCCCTTAAATAAACCTAACACTAAGCCCCTGAAGATCTTCCTACCTTGTCTTCACCATACCAGGTTCACCGATCCGTCCTGGCTCCGATATCTTCATCCAACCCAAGCGGGGGCTAGACATCCACTGAAGAAGTCCAGAAGAGGGTCCAAAGTCTTCCTCCTATCCGGCAAGAAGAGGACATCCGGACCGGCAAACATCTTCTCCAAGCGGCATCTTCGATCTTCTTCCATCCGGTGCGGAGCGGGTCCATCTTGAAGCAGGCGACGCGGATCCATACTCTTCTTCCGATGTCTCCCGACGAATGACGGTTCCTTTAAGGGACGTCATCCAAGATGGCGTCCCTCGAATTCCGATTGGCTGATAGGATTCTATCAGCCAATCGGAATTAAGGTAGGAATTTTCTGATTGGCTGATGGAATCAGCCAATCAGAATCTAGTTCAATCCGATTGGCCGATCCAATCAGCCAATCAGATTGAGCTCGCATTCTATTGGCTGATCGGAACAGCCAATAGAATGCGAGCTCAATCTGATTGGCTGATTGGATCAGCCAATCGGATTGAACTTGATTCTGATTGGCTGATTCCATCAGCCAATCAGAATATTCCTACCTTAATTCCGATTGGCTGATAGAATCCTATCAGCCAATCGGAATTCGAGGGACGCCATCTTGGATGACGTCCCTTAAAGGAACCGTCATTCGTCGGGAGACATCGGAAGAAGAGGATGGATCCGCGTCGCCTGCTTCAAGATGGACCCGCTCCGCACCGGATGGAAGAAGATCGAAGATGCCGCTTGGAGAAGATGTTTGCCGGTCCGGATGTCCTCTTCTTGCCGGATAGGAGGAAGACTTTGGACCCTCTTCTGGACTTCTTCAGTGGATGTCTAGCCCCCGCTTGGGTTGGATGAAGATATCGGAGCCAGGACGGATCGGTGAACCTGGTATGGTGAAGACAAGGTAGGAAGATCTTCAGGGGCTTAGTGTTAGGTTTATTTAAGGGGGGTTTGGGTTAGATTAGGGGTATGTGGGTGGTGGGTTGTAATGTTGGGGGGGGGGGGTATTGTATGTTTTCTTTTACAGGCAAAAGAGCTGAACTTCTTGGGGCATGCCCCGCAAAGGGCCCTGTTCAGGGCTGGTAAGGTAAAAGAGCTTGTAACTTTTTTAATTTAGAATAGGGTAGGGAATTTTTTATTTTGGGGGGGCTTTGTTATTTTATTAGGGGGCTTAGAGTAGGTGTAATTAGTTTAAAATTGTTGTAATATTTTTCTTATGTTTGTAAATATTTTTTTATTTTCTGTAACTTAGTTCTTTTTATTTTTTGTACTTTAGCTAGTTTATTTAATTGTATTTATTTGTAGCAATTGTGTTTATTTAATTTATTGATAGTGTAGTGTTAGGTTAATTGTAGGTAATTGTAGGTAGTTTATTTAATTATTTTATTGATAGGGTAGTGTTAGGTTTAATTATATCTTAGGTTAGGATTTATTTTACAGGTAATTTTGTAATTATTTTAACTAGGTAACTATTAAATAGTTCTTAACTATTTAATAGCTATTGTACCTAGTTAAAATAAATACCAAGTTACCTGTAAAATAAATATTAATCCTAAAATAGCTAAAATATAATTATAATTTATATTGTAGCTATATTAGGATTTATTTTACAGGTAAGTATTTAGCTTTAAATAGGAATAATTTATTTAATAAGAGTTAATTTATTTTGTTAGATAAAAATTATATTTAACTTAGGGGGGTGTTAGTGTTAGGGTTAGACTTAGCTTTAGGGGTTAATACATTTATTAGAATAGCGGTGAGCTCCGGTCGTCAGATTAGGGGTTAATAATTGAAGTTAGGTGTCGGCAATGTTAGGGAGGGCAGATTAGGGGTTAATACTATTTATGATAGGGTTAGTGAGGCGGATTCGGGGTTAATAACTTTATTATAGTAGCGCTCAGGTCTGCTCGGCAGATTAGGGGTTAATAAGTGTAGGTAGGTGTCGGCGACGTTGTGGGGGGCAGATTAGGGGTTAATAAATATAACATAGGGGTCGGCGATGTTAGGGCAGCAGATTAGGGGTACATAGGGATAACGTAGGTTGCGGCGGTTTACGGAGCGGCAGATTAGGGGTTAAAAAAAATATGCAGGGGTCAGCGATAGCGGGGGCGGCAGATTAGGGGTTAATAAGTGTAAGGTTAGGGGTGTTTAGACTCGGGGTACATGTTAGGGTGTTAGGTGCAGACGTAGGAAGTGTTTTCCCATAGGAAACAATGGGGCTGCGTTAGGAGCTGAACGCTGCTTTTTTGCAGGTGTTAGGTTTTTTTTCAGCTCAAACAGCCCCATTGTTTCCTATGGGAGAATCGTGCACGAGCACGTTTTTGATGCCGGCCGCGTCCGTAAGCAACTCTGGTATCGAGAGTTGCATTTGCGGTAAAAATGCCCTACGCTCCTTTTTTGGAGCCTAACGCAGCATTTGTTTTAACTCTCGATACCAGAGTTAAATTTATGGTGCGGCCAGAAAAAAGCCCGCGGAGCGTTAACAGCCCTTTTACCGCCGAACTCTAAATCTAGGCCTATGGATATAAATATCATGAATTATTCATGTTGGTGCCACTATATTTAATAACAGATTTTATTATAGTGAGTATATTCCTTGCTTCCAAATAGTACACAGAGTCTAAATCACACCTTGTTTAATTTACAAGACTTGTCAGTCTTGAGATGGGGAATTTTCTTAGCTGAACTGGAATTTGCTTTGTGCAATATATTTTCCTCTTTCTTTTTGTATATTGTGCACAAATTACCAGTTTAGATGGCTAATAACATACGAAGTCTGTAAGGACCTACTATTTAGTCGTCACCTAAAGGTGCTTGGTGTAAACTTTCAGATTTAGAATCTTATATTTGGCTTATTGTGAGAGTATGAAATAATTTTATTTTATTACCTTATACCGATAATTTAAAAATTATATCTTATTTTGGTAAGTGTTCTTTCAAGTTGAACCTATATGTTATCACTTGACATTCACCTCATACGTGTGATTAGATTCTGTTGGAGTTAAATAGTGGAATAACTTATTTATGTTTGTTGTGACCAATATATCCTTTATACCTATTACACCTCTAGCATGTGGTACAAATGTCAAAGTGCCTGAGACTGCAGGGGTCAGTGTATTATTACTCAAATGCGGTACTCTTCTCTTTGTAAAATTTGCAGTCACCGTTAACTCGATACTGTAATAGCGTGGTATACGTCTTATAGCAATTCACATACAGTGTCTATTAGAATTAGGTGTTAGCTTATCTAAAGAATCTAGAGAGATGCCTTATTTTGGCATCTATTACTTATCGATTAGGCTTCTACAATTTAGAGAACCGCTATTAGAAGTTAACTAACCCCAGACTTTTACCCCAAAGCATGTTACCGCGTACTAGTGTAATTCTGATTGTCCCGGTCAATGAGATATTGGGTGTTAGCTTATCTAAAGAGTCTAGAGAGATGCCTTATTTTGGCATTTGTTACTTGTCGATTAGGCTTCTACAATTTAGAGAACCGCTGTTTACAAGTTACCTAACCCCAGACTTTTACCCCAAAGCGTGTCACCGATTACTAATGTAATTCTGACCGTCCCGGTCAATAAGCTATAGGTCCTATATCAACCACTACAAGTCTATATGTTAAATATAAGTTTTTTAGATTGCCAACGCATTAGATTAAGTAATATTCAACCAGTTCCTATGCCATTTAAAAACGGCTGATTGGGGTGTAATAGGTATAAAGGATATATATTGGTCACAACAAACATAAATAAGTTATTCCACTATTTAACTCCAACAGCAATGTGTGTCCAATTCAAATTTGGTTAAGCCGATAAAGGGCATTCTATTTGGACAACAATATAGAAACCGTTGCAAACCAATATATATCAAGAATCTAATCACACGTATGAGGTGAATGTCAAGTGATAACATATAGGTTCAACTTGAAAGAACACTTACCAAAATAAGATATAATTTTTGAATTACTGGTATAAGGTAATAAAATAAAATTATTTCATACTCTCACAATAAGCCAAATATAAGATTCTAAATCTGAATGTTTACACCAAGCACCTTTAGGTGAGGACTAAATAGTAGGTCCTTACAGACTTGTGTTATTAGCCATCTAAACTGGTAATTTATGCACAATATACAAAAAGAAAGAGGAAAATATATTGCACAAAGCAAATTCCAGTTCAGCTAAGAAAATTCCCAATCTCAAGACTGACAAGTCTTGTAAATTAAACAAGGTGTGATTTAGACTCTGTGTACTATTTGGAAGCAAGGAATATACTCACTATAATAAAATCTGTTATTAAATATAGTGGCACCAACATGAATAATTCATGATATTTATATCCTTATTTTGCTAATATAAAGAGCAAAGGTATTGTGTGAGATATCAGGGTACTGATAGAAGAAACAAAACTTATCATACCACTAGATAGCCTGAAGTCCAGTATACCAAACCAGACCTGAGTATAGATTGTATTAGATGTTACATCTGTAAAACCTGAATCAGATACTTGATCAGGAATATTATTAACTCAGAAAGTGCTACACACAGCACCTAGAACATGAACCCACTGTGAAATACCCCAATTCACCCCCAGCATAAGATACAAACACAGATGACCATCTATATAAAAGTGGAACCCCTCTGAGGTGCCCTATATGTTTGCATAACTAGATTGTCCAACTGAATATTAGCCAACATTCACAACCCAGTTCCTATGTGTTTTTAAAGCACACACATACACATACTAATTTTATAACTATTGTTGAATAAAAGTTATGTTTTAAGTTAATCTTTTTGAATAGAAACTTTTTGGTCCCGAATGTGAGTTTATTATTAATTATTTCAATCAGGGACGGGAGTGCTGCCAAAGTGCACCTTTTCTAGTCTTGATCCCTTCACCTGGGCTCCTGACTCAATCTAAAACCTGAGACCTTATATCTTTAAGCCCTCATAAATGTTTAATGGAAATTTTTAAAAATTATTTGTATTATATGGTGTTATTTTAAATGTATTTTTTATGTATTTTGTGCAACTTTTTATTGAGCGGAACAGTTAACCAGAGCTATGAAGTCATGTTAACCCAACATGCATTAAATTCAATTGCACTCAAGTGAACATGTTTACTTTCATCTTGTAATATGCACGCTACTTCCAAAGTGAGCAAATCTAGCGATTAATGAGTTAAGATAAAGTTAAAAGTATAATATAATAATTGAACAGTATTAAACATGGGCCCCATAACAGCCTTAAATCCATGGGTCCCATAACAGCCTTAAATCTACATGAGTTGACAGTTTTTAAAACATTGTTTGAGTACAAAGCATGCTGAGTAGAAAATAAGTGTGTTGTACAACTTGGGCTAGATTACAAGTGGAGCTAATTTTGCCCGCCCACAAAAGGGCAAACTTGCCCGTTTGCGGGCACATGATAAATAACTAGCCATTACGCGTGTAGCATTTTTTTTAACATAAGAAAATACTGCATGGAGCAGTTTCTAGGGGTTAAAAGTGGTGGCTGAGGTGGTGATAGAAAAAAAACGGCACTGAAAAGTGCCTTTATATTGCGGCCTATGGGAACTGTGTGTTCCATGTAAATATATATGTATATGCTTATATTCATATATATCTATGTGTTAATATGTGTATATACACATATTAACACATAAATATATATGTATATATTCATATACATATATATTTATATTTGCTACCCATCGCTGCACGACTTACCCCCTTCGCTGCGCTAGTTTTCATGCCGTATCTCTCGTGAGCCCAATGCTTCCGTGCAATGCGAATGCGAGGTCATGTTCACATTGCACCTCACTAGTAATACCAGCGCACATTAGCGTGCACTGGTATTACTCAGTTAATCACAAATATCGCTTTAGCGTAAGTGATATTTAGCACTCAATTTCTAATCTGGCTGTTAATGATTTCAATTTTCAAATTTGTGGCAGAGTGGTAAGATTAAAATGCTTTTATAAGAAAATTGGCATTTAAATAGATTTTAGGTATTGACAGTGTTAACTTTCCCGTGCAACTTACTGTAAATTGTGACAATGGTTTCAATAATTGGAAAAGTAATCTGAAAACCTAGGATCTAACAAGAAGAGAAAAATAGAGAAAAGAGATAGTTATGCATACCCTGGGAGCAAAGCTAAAGCAAATAATCTGAAATCTATTAAATTACATCAGTAGAAT
Source organism: Bombina bombina (assembly GCF_027579735.1). Taxonomy (NCBI): domain Eukaryota; kingdom Metazoa; phylum Chordata; class Amphibia; order Anura; family Bombinatoridae; genus Bombina; species Bombina bombina. The sequence continues at coordinate 1,032,439,755 of NC_069503.1, read as the reverse complement.
ATAAATTGCTATTTTAGTTTCCTTGCAAATGTTTTCATTTTAAAACTTTCCAATAAAACCTTAATTCTGAAGATATTCATAGTGATATAAGGTTGATTGCAAAAGTTTTTTTTCTGTTATAATGAATTTTCTTGTCATGTTAACCTTATTAGTCTAATATATGTTTGTTTCATAGCTGTTCAATGTGGGAACCCAGGAACGACAGCGAATGGAAGAGCTTTTCGTATAGACAAAACATCATTCTCTAGTTCAGTTGTATATTCTTGTCTTGATGGATACACCCTTTCTGGTTCTAGTATAAGGCAATGTGCTGCCAATGGTACATGGACTGGAGCACTACCAAACTGTACAAGTAAGTCAGAAATTTGAGGGTTGAAATTAGCTATGTCCTATTATTTATTTGGTAAATAAACATAACATTTAAATATATATAAATACATCTATATCTTGATATATTTTATAGTAATTTGGTTAGTAGATTTACATTTTCTTTTGGTCAGGAATCGGGCAACAAAATGTGGGTAATTACAGTCTAAAATAATCAGCAAGATAGTTATAGAAGATATCAATGTCACCTTTTACAGAAACTAAAATAAAAAAAACAATGTAATGGCAATTCAGAACTTTTAATTCATTAAGTTGATATTGTAAATTCAATTTACCATTATTTTCCATTCCATCGTTATTGCAAATTCTATTTACTATGCTTTGCATCCAGATGGTTTTTTAATTCTTATATTATTTCCTCACTGTTATATTTGCTACTCTGATTGATATGCTGGGACCTTCAGGATCAGTTTATTTATTTCCTAAACAAACAAACAAAAAAATACATATTACAAATTATTATATTCTACTTTTTTGTCTCTATATAGATTTACTACTTGCTTAATTAATTTTAATCAAGATAACAACTGCTTTAATATATTTACTTTTACTCCATAGGAAGCATATTTTTCATGCTTCAGATTCCACTGTTTCTGTTAGTTTTCATAATTTTTATTTGCTCTCTTAAAACCCTTTGATTGATTCATCTGATCACATATACCCCTTCAAATTTATAGAATGCTAGGCTTTATTCGGCACCAAGGGCATATTTTGCTGAGTCCAACTAGACTTGAACAAATGGACACAAAATTTTAGGGGACTGCAAATTTTGAAGAATAGCTTGGTTTCATAATACCTTGTCACTCCTGTGCTATACAAGATAATATAAATAGTTTATAGCTGATCTACAGGTGTCTCACAGAAGGGGATGAATAATTAACTACTTAGTACTTTTAGAGATAATCATATGTGAAAAAAATATGAGCTAAAATTGGTGGCGGTATAGGGGTCTATTTATGATAGTGCGGACAGACATGATACGATATAGCGTATCATGTCCGCCGCACATTGATAAATGCCGACAGCATACGTTGTTGGCATTTATCATTGCACCAGCAGTTCTGCTGGTGCAATATCACCCACTGCAAATTCGCCACCAATTGGCCGCTAGCAGGGAGTGTCAATCAACCCGATCATATTCGATCAGGCTGATTGCTTTCCGCAAACCTCAGAGGTGGCAGACGAGTTAAGGAGCAGCGGTCTTAGGACCGCTGCTTCTTAACTTCCGCTTCAGGTGGAACTGAAGTGAAGTGGGTCGGAAGCAGCAGTTTTTCCGACCCTAAAGAGTTTGGGGTGAAGCAGCAGTTTTTTTCAATGCCCAGGGCAGCATACAGCCTTAATAAGCCCCTGGTCCTTACCATTGCAAACTTATTTTAGAACATTTTATATGTATGAGATTCTAAATATTAATCTTTTTAATCCTCTACAGTAATTAGTTGTGGTGATCCAGGTGTCCCAGCAAATGGTATTAAATATGGTGAAGAGTATATCGTTGGTCAGAATGTTACCTATTCATGTCAACCTGGATACACAATGAATGTGAAGAGTTCCGTTACTCGTATGTGTACAAGTAATGGTACATGGAGTGGATCAATCCCCTTTTGTAAAGGTATCTTGGTTTCTGTGTTTGAAAAGTTTAAAACAATTTAAATTATACTGCCACAAACTGTAGTTTTACAGCTGTGCTTACAAATGACCTTCAAACGAACCTTAATTGATATGTGTAAATAGTTTCTAAAAATATTGTGTTAAAAAGTATTTTGATACCTCTTTAAAGCTTGGCATAAAAACATGTATTAGTGCATTGCATTGTATTTCTTACATGAAAGAGCAAGGATAAGTGTAACAGCCCCAAACTTTTAAGTTTAATGATGTAGATCAAAATCTAACTGAAATATAAGACTTAACATTTTTTTATACAAAACAATTTGTAAATATGCCTTCTTATTCTTAAATTACAGAAGTATCTAAGTGTAATGAACCAGTCAATATAAAATCAAACTAAGAAATGTATTAGCAAAGGCAATTAAAAAACAAGCACAAAATATAAAGCAGTGATCTTAGTAAAACTGTAACAACATACAAATCAGCCAATCGGATTGACCTCGCATTCTATTGGCTGTTCCGATCAGCCAATAGAATGCGAGGTCAATCCGATCCCTTTTTTTTTTTCCAACCTCTCCTTCACCATACTAGTTACTCAACCTAGATCCAGACATTTCTACCCTTACCATGACTTTCTAACAGTTCATTATTCGCTTACCTCTGCTCCAGTTTATTTACTATGACTTTTCATAGTTAAAGCTTTTTATTGGTTTACCCCAGTGCAGATTGTTTCACCAGATTAATACCCCCGATAATATGACATACATCACGATTATTGCTAGTTTTAACTAAGATAAATAATGTCTGTTTCAATTTCTTATTACACGTAATGTTTGGATGACATTGTACTTTTCGATCAAGATTTCATAGGTTATGTTTTTTAACTAGTATTTGTTAAATTTTCTTTTTGTACACATTTGAATTGGACAATTACGTGTATTTGTTTTACCTGTATTATTTTTCAATAAAAAATAATAAAAAATTAAAATAAAATAAAAATTATGAGAGTGATTTACCAATAAAAAAAGCTCCCCCAACTTATTACACTTGCAAAGGCATGTCTCTATCTACCAGCTAAGCAGAGTATTACTGCAGAATTAGATACAATTTAAATTTTAAAAAACATTTAGATAACTTTATTTTAGACAAAAATGTCTAAACACTGCTCTTTCATATGCATGATAGATAATTTTATGTCCCTTCAAATCAGTAAAGAATTAGAAAATAATTAAGCCCTTAGCTACCAGGAATTTAAGAGAAAAACTTCCCAAAAATACCAGTTAATTTTAAACATTTCTCAGTTTATTTTTATTTTTTAAATTTTTGTAGTACTTTCTGTAATGATCCGCAATCTGCCTTCATATAGTAAAGGAGCACGATCAGTCTAATATATTGTCAGTAATTTGTTGTATGTCTTTTAAAATTGACTATAAATGAAACATTAATTCCTGAAGGTAATCTATTGTCAGTAAAATTAAATATATATGCTTAATGAATTTACCAAAATATGTAGATATTTATTTTAATTTATTTTGTTTTGTAGCTGTTACCTGCCCATCACCTCCCCAAGTATCTAATGGACGATTGGAAGGAACAAATTTTGATTGGGGATCTAGTATCAGTTATGTTTGCTTACCAGGTTATGAACTCTCCTTTCCAGCAGTGTTGACTTGTGTTGGAAATGGAACATGGAGCGGAGAAGTACCACAATGCCTTCGTAAGTTTTCTTTTTTTTTAATGATGTTTATAAGTTTTAAAAATAATTGTTTTGTGTAATGCAATTAATATAGGCTTAAGTATAGAAAATAATATACATATTTATACATATAGTAATATGTTATATAAAGGAATGGCAATAAGAGGAACTTTCCTTAATCAACTCTCTCTTTTTGTCAATGTATTTTATTGTGTAATATTTTGTTATGTACTTTGGTGGATTTTTTCTCCTAGAGGGGACTAGCTTATTGTATTAAGTTTGGTACAATGCTTTTGCACTTGAGGAAGGGGGTGATATCCCCAAATCACCACACTAGTCAATAAGAGGCACATTATGAAAATCCTGTACTTTTGCAGGCACTCTGGTTGTTGAAGAATTAATAGAGAGTATGCATTCTTGATTTATATACATACATATATATATATATATATATATATATATATATATATAAACATAGAACATATTCTTGTGAAGAACTTAGAACTTTGGAATGTGAAATATTTACAGTAAATACACAGTTAAACGCTTTATTAAGTATTCATTTTGCAGAAATATGCTGTTACATGCTATATATGTCTATATATGAATACAAGTGTATTTATGTGTCTATATGTGTATATATGTCTGCAAATACACACACATATGTATATATATATATATATATATATATATATATATATATTTAGACAGGTATATGTATGTATCTCTGTGTTAAAGGGATACTTAACCAATTTTTTCCCATGATTCAGATAGAGCATGCTATTTTAAGTAACTTTCTAATTTACTCCTATAATTACATTTTCTTTGTTCCCTTGCTATCTTTATTTGAAAGGTAAGCTTAGGAGTTGGCCCATTTTTGATTCAGCACCTGGGTTGCACTTGCTGATTGGTGGCTAAATCTAGCTATCAATCAGCAAGCACTATCCAGGGTGCTTAACCAAAAATGGGCAGGTTCCTTAGCGTAGATTCCTGCTTTTTGAAATAAAGATAGCAAGAGAATGAAGACAAGTTGATAATAGGAGTAAATAAGAAAGTTGCTTTAAAATTGCATGCTCTATCTGAATCATGAAAAAAAAATATTTGGGTTTAGTATCCCTTTTAAGCCCTTTGCAAGCCACTTGTAATCTGGCCCATAGTTTTCAAGTTGTGCCTCCTCCTGAGCCTATTAGCATGCTCTGATGAAGAAGAGAGAGGTTTCCAAAAAAGTAAATATAATAATAAAAATGTTTTAAAATTTTGCTCTCTTTCTGAATCATAAAACTTTAATTATGACTTCTATTTCCTTTGAACACTAGATAATTTTAGTAAAATAAAGAATTAACTTTTTAGAAGCTGTGAGGTTTTCAATAGTAAATTAAACCAAGCTATGTTGCCTACATGATCCTAAATCAAAAGTACAAATGTGAAACGACCAAAGGATTCATTTTACTTAGGGCAAGATTCAATGTATGTGTTGTTTTACTATGTGTTCTTCTTAAAGGGATACTGAACCCAAATTTTTTCTTTCACGATTCAGATAGAGCATGCAATTTTAAGCAACTTTCTAATTTACTCCTATAATCAATTGTTCTTCATTCTCTTGCTATCTTTATTTGAAAAAGAAGGCATCTAAGCTAAGGAGCCAGTACATTTTTGGTTCAGTACCATGGACAGCACTTGTTTATTGGTGCTGTCCAATCAGCAAGAACAACCCAGGTTGTTCACCAAAAATGGGCCGGCATCTAAACTTACATTCTTGCTTTTCAAATAAACATACCAAGAGAATGAAGAAAATTTGATAATAGGAGTAAATTAGAAGGTTGCTTAAAATTGCATGCTCTATCTGAATCACGAAAGAAAAAATTTGGGTTCAGTGTCCCTTTAATAGTTATGTGTGGTGATAATGTGTTTTAGGTCAGGATTAAGAATGTGTGTATATTTAATGTGTGTTTTGCTTAATATTTGTGTTTATTATTTATAAAAGTTTTTATTTTAAAGAGAAGTCCTGCGATAAAAATATAACCATATTGTTTATATGTCTTGAGATAAATATTTGTTAAAGCTTCTTGTAATATAAAATCATACCTATTATATTGGATTCACAAAGCTAATAGCAACCTACTTATCTCTCTTATTGTATTGGTTTTATGAAGTCCATTAACGACTTTTGGAATTCCAGCTCTTAACTGTGGAGCAACTTCTGTATAACAAATAATAACCTATGGCGTGATATTTTTAACTGCAACTATAGATTTCCACCAACATATTAATAGCTCTACAACTCAAAAGCACTATTCTTTGTATTAAACAGAACAAAAACTACATTATTGTCAAGGTTTCCTTTTACAAAAGACAGGAAAAATTCCTAAGTTTAAGTACACCTTTAATGAAAAGTCCTTGGTTAAAACTTGTGCCCATCAAGAAATTCCTGTATGAGTTTTCATAGATGGATATAAAAGTTCTATTGGATTTTAACCTTAGACACTGCCAATATGTTAGTATATTATCAACTAGGTTATACCAGCTATTTAGACATTTTAGCAGTTTTATCAATTTAAAATGATTATACACATTCACCTGGACAATCATACACACAGGGAACATGTTTAAAAAAAACAAAAAACCTGTGCAAATTGTCTTGACAAAAGATATGTATTTTGATGAAATTTAGTTTATCTTAAATTTAAGGGCTAGATTTCAAGTGGAGCGCTAAATTATTGCGCTCCCGTCCATTTGCTGGAGTGCAATAAGTGGCTGATTATTGCTACCGCAAGCTCGCAGTACCAATTAGCACCTATAAAATTAACCAGAGATCTGATCTCTGGTTAATTTTATAAATCTGCCCCGAATTAATGTCTAGTGTAGTTGGTTAAAAAATAAATATAGAAGCATCTTTATTTTTTAATAAAAGTACTGCACTAGGCAGTATTTTGGGTTAATGTTGGTGGGAGTGGGGTATTAGAAAAAAAAAAAAAAAACGGCAGTGAAAACTGCCTTTCCATTGCGTTTAATGGGAACTGTGTGTTTTAAGTAAATATATATGTATATGCTTATATATAGAATGAGGATCCCATATAAGCTTGCATTCGCATTGCGGCTATATTGTAATACCAGCTCTCATTATCATGCACTGGTATTACAAAGTAGAGCACTAATATTGCTTTCATGAAAGCAATATATAGCTATCCAATTGTAATCTAACCCTAATTTAGATTTGCTCGTTTTTTACATTTCAGCATCCTGTTATAATGGTTTAATGTTTTTGTAATATCAAAAATAATGTAAAGCTTGCAACAATTGCAACCCATGTTCAAATTCTTAAATTTTGTTGGCCAGGATACAAACTGTATAAGGAGTATTTGCTGGTGGATAATCTATGGTTCCCAGCTCTTTATAGTATATACTTGGCCTTGGTTTAGACTGAACTCTGTTTTCTACCTTTACACCATTCTATAAACTGCTTTGAGTCACTTCTCTAATTTTGACCTTCCTTAACTTTATCATAATCCCAGGTAGTTATGTTGATTAAAGAAATATGTTAGTTAAACTTGGACTTATTCAAATTGTTCAAATTGATTCCGTTATAGCATATTGCGATAGGTTCAGATATGTGTACTAGGAAAAGGGAAGCAATGTTTGTAATAATGTCATACATATAGTGCTCAAGATATGTGCTTGCTCCTGAGTTTATCTCAGAATGCCTTCACTAAAAGGATTTAGTATTTTAGAGATTAGGTTCTAATCTTTCAGAAAACATGTTATGATTTTTTTTTCCATAAAACTTCAACATTGAAGTCTACAGAAATAATTTAATAAGCTTTTCTAATTGATTGAAAGTTCTGTTATATTTTATAACTCTGTGGTTTAGTATAGTTCTTTTTGCTCTGCAATAGGTTTCAGCCTTTCACAACTTTAAAAAAAAATAATTAAGTATCCTATAATATAAAAGGCCAAGTGTGTTTATCCGTAGCTGTCATGCACAGTAGAGACTGCGCAATGACAAACACACCTGGCCTTCAACATACTGACCTGGCATTTGGGGCCGACCAGGCGTGACACGAGCAGGACTGGACTGGACATGGCGTGGATGGGGCAGGCGTGACATAGGCAGGGCCAAACGTGATGTGGGCGGGGCTGGCATGACGTGGGCAGAGCTGGGCGGGGCCGTGCAGACATGAGAGAGAGAGCAAAAGAGAGGGAGAGAGACAGCAAAATAGAGGGCGGAGGGAGAGCAAAAGAGGGGAGATAGAGAGAGCAAAAGAGAGGGAGAGAGACAGCAAAAGGGATGGGGGAGAGAGAGCAAAAGAGAGGGTAGTGAGAGAGCAAAAGAGGGTGGGGAGGGCACAAAAGAGGGGAGAGAGATAGTGCAAAAGAGAGGGAGGGAGAGAGAAAAAGAGAGGGGGAGAGAGCAAAAAACAAGGGGGAGAGAGAGAGCAAAAGACGGGGGATAGAGAAAGCAAAAGAGGGGGGCAGAGAGAGCAAAAGAGAGAGGAAGAGAGCGCAAAAGAAAGGAGGGAGAGAGCGCAAAAGAGAGGAGGGAGAGGGTAAGCAAAAGAAAGGTGGAGAGAGAGAGAAAGAGAGCAAAAGAGGGGGATAGAGAGAGCAAAAGAGGGGGAGAGAGAGCCAAATAGAGGGAGAGAGAGAGAGAGAGCAAAAGAGAGGAGGGAGAGAGAGAGCAAAAGAAAGAGGGGGGGAGAGAGAGCAAAAGAGGGGGACAAAGAGAGCAAAATAGGGGGGTAGAGAGAACAGAAGAGAGGGAGAGAAACAGCAAAAGAGAGGGGGGAGAGAGTAAAAGAAAGGGGGAGATAGAGAGTAAAATAAAGGGGGAGAAAGAGAGCAAAAGAGAGGGGGAGAGAAAAAGAAAAAGAGAGGAGGAGAGAGACAGCAAAAGAGAAGGGGAGAAAAAGAGAGGGGAGAGAGACAGCAAAAGAGAAGGGAGAGAAAGAGCAAAAGAGAAGGGGGGAGAGCAAAAGAAAGGGGGGGAGGGAGAGAGAGAACAAAATAGGGGAGATTAAAGAGAGCAAAAGAGAGGTAGAGAGACAGCAAGAGAGAGGGGGAGAGAGAGCAAAAGAGAGGGAGGTGAGCGCAAAAGAGTGGGGGGAGAGAGGGCAAAAGAGAGGGGAGAGAGACAGCAAAAGAGGGGGGGGAAGAGAGCAAAAGAAAGGGGGGGGAAGAGAGAGAGAGAAAGAAAGCAAAAGAAGGGGATATAGAGAGAGCAAAAGAGGGGGATAGAGAAAGCAAAATAGAGAGGGGAGAGAGAGAACAAAAGAGAGGGGGAAGAGAGCGCAAAAGAGAGGGGGGAGAGAGAGCAAAAGAGGGGGGGACAGAGAGAGCAAAATAGGGGGGATAGAGAGAACAAAAGAGAGGTGGGAGATAGCAAAATAAAGGGGGAGGGAGAGCAAAAGATGGGGGATATAGAGAGCAAAAGAGAGGGGGAGAAAAGAGAGGGGAGAGAAAGAGCAAAAGAGATGGGGAGAGAGAAAAAGAAAGGGGGAGAGAGCAAAAGAGGGTAGATAAAGAGAGCAAAAGAGAGGGAGAGAGGCAGCAAAAGAGAGGGGGAGAGAGTAAAAGTGATGGGGAGAGAGAGAGAGAGAGCAAAAGAGAGGGAGGAGAGTGCAAAAGAGAGGGGATAGAGAGAGAGCAAAAGAGAGAGGGGAGAGAGAAAGCAAAAGAGAGTGGAGAGAGAGCAAAAGAGAGGGCAGAAAGAGCAAAAGAGAGGGGGGATAGAGAGAGAGCAAGGGGTGGAACTGCTGTACTGCAAAAAATGGCCCATGTACATGGGCTTTGGTAATAGTTAATAATAAAGCATAGCATGCCTCTGTCTATAATTAATCTATAATAGATAAACAAACCAAAATCATTTTAGCAACAGGCTGGTGGTTGGACCTTTTATAAGCTATTACTAAAAAATGTGTCCAAAATAAATAAATTGATTTCTCAAACTTGTTTTATTCCCATAATAGATTATCATTATATATAACTACTACTTCTCACACACAAACTAATTGCAACAAACACCTGCGTAACATCTGTTCTGAAGACAAAACAGCAATGTGCCAAGATAATTTGTACTGTATATGTATTTAAAACAATTATCCTCTTTTTATTTTAGTCCACATGAACACAAAAATAATTATATTTCAATGTTAATTGCTTATATGTTGGCTCTAAATTAAAAAGGGTCACTTAGAAGTTAGTTTGCTTCATCTCTCTACCACAACTCTGTTTACTGTTTTTTATTAGACTACGCATAAACTTTTTGTAAGTACTTGTTTAAGGAAAAGGCTGCAACAACAAAACAAGCGGCGCCACACAGCGTTTCAAAAGGACCAATAAATGTTCCTTATTTATTATAAACATTCTCATTCTGCTAAAGTGACGTTAAGCTATAACAATTAAAAAATTAAAAGCAATGCAGCAACGTGTTTCTTGGCTGGATACATTCTGTCAGTCTAATATTGTTTAAATAGTGTACAAAATGTCACAAAAGCCAGTAACAATTAGTTACTGAACAATTTACATATTAAAAGGACATAATACTCATATGCTAAATCACTTGAATCTGATGCAGTATAACTGTAAAAAGCTGACAGGAAAATATCACCTGAGCATCTCTATGTAAAAAAGGAAGATATTTTACCTCACAACCTCCTCAGCTCAGCAGAGTAAGTTCTGTGTAAAAAGTTATACTCAGCTGCTGCCCAGCTGCTGCCCAATGAAGAAATGAACAGCAGCCAATCAGCATCAACAGTGCTGTGGTCATGAACTCTTTTACTGTGATCTCATGAGATTTCACTTAACTCTCATGAGATTTCATAGTACATTTTCTTAAACTCAATAGGGAAATAACATGAGAGTGCACAAGGCTCAATTCTTCGGCTGTCCCGGGACAGACATACTGATTTGCTGCATAGAAGTCTTTTATAATGGGATGTGGCTACTGAGGAACTTTTGAGGTAAAATATCTTTCTTTTATACATAGAGATGTTCAGGTGATATTTTCTAGTCAGCTTTTTACAGCTATGCTGCATCACTTTCAAGTGTTTCAACATTTGGGTATCTTGGCCCTTTAACCATTGAGAGAGATATTTGTACAAATAAGCTATAAGACATTAGTTACCGCTGTCTTCTTATTTACATTTTATTTAGTTTTTCAAAGTTTTGGAGATAGTGTATTACTCCTGAAATGCTTAATTTCAATTTAAATATAATATATGCATTTGAAAAATTAGGGTAGTATCTTTAAAGTGCCATACAACATGTTGAGATCTGTGCATATCCTAAAAGGGCTAATTAAGTAAAAATAGTTTGCATAAAATTTTTTTAAACATTGCTGGCAAGTATTTTAAAATAATTTTCAAAAATAAGCAAAATTAGTTACATAGCCATACTGTCTGGAGGTGTCTGATCCACCCCTCTTATCAGTGTTTAGCATCATAAACACAGGCATTGTATTTCAACTGAGTTCACTGCAGCTTATTTGCTTCTAGGCATGCTCCAGCAGATGAGTGTTAAAGGCTTGCATTCTACCAATTCAAAGGTGGATATAGATACAGCTACGTATAGATGGAATTGTGTGTGTGTGTGTGGGGGGGGGTGGAGCTGGACAATTTGGAAACTTAAAAGAAGGGGCTAATGGCGAGGCACTGCTGTATAAATTTGCAGATAGTAAATTTAGTAATTAAAATACATATTATTATATTGTGTCTCTATCCCAATTTGTTTTATGTCCCTTTAATCAGCAAACTATAGGGTGTATTCCAGTTTGTTAGAAGATTAACTTGTTTACATACAGTTTTCAGACTTAAACCATTCAAATCCATCAGAAAACCCTGTTTTTACTTCCTTTTGTAATAGCTGGTCACTTTGAAAACCTTCAGAAACTCTGCATAGGGACTCCTCCCAAGCAGTACTCATCAGAAACCCCTTTTGCATTAGTTTTCACGTATTTTTTACTCTCTTGAAGATATATTTTTTGTCTGTTTTAAAAGCAATATCTTGAATTTTTAAATGGATTTTTAATATTTAAGTTTTTAAATATATGTATTTCATATTTAATTGAACACAATAGCATCATGCATAAAACCAAAATATCTCAAATTGGAGTAAGAAGAGACTTACTCCCAAAAAGAATACACATATTAGCACTCTGGGTTTATTGTAATCACTAATTTATAGTATAATTGTGCTTAGTACAATAGATACATTAGACTTGTGGAAAAGAAGTAAAACTTCACTTTTAATAACTTATAAATAAAATAGGATTATATTTAAAAACGAACTTAAGCTTCCTCTAGTAGTAGATATCTTAGTAATATATATACCTGTGTGGCTCTATTAGTCCAATTCTAAGTTTAATTATATATAGTTTGTACTTCATCAAACCTCTAAGTATGAATCAACTATTATACTATTATATAATTCAAAGTCTAACTGCATTATTGGACTGAACAGTTATTGACCAATAATTGTATGACTCTAATCATATGATTGTATACCTCTATTAGTATATAGTTGACAGTTCATAGTATCGTATAGATTATACTTGGGTTACAAATTATTGTGTAAAATATAAAGTGTATACAACAGCATGTCAGAAATTAAACAAACTAAACAAGTTAAACTGAATAGGGATAAATCGGACTATGCAGATCATAAAGTATACAAGTGGAAAAAACGCTTCAACCAAAATCCTAGTAGACAACACAGAGTAAACATCATACTAAGTGATATCTCGGACACTGAGGGAGAGCAATCTGAAACACAAGGCTCAGAGACAGACACGGAAGCACAGACTTCAGTCAGTCATATGAGAATCACAAGAGGCAAAAGAAAAAAATTTTTAGGGGCAGGTGCCTCTTCAACAGGAGACACACCAGAAGAGGCAGGGGGAAAACCAAAGCGGCAAAACAAAACTCAATCGCAAAACAAATCCAACAACAACAAAAAAAGTTGGAAACCATATCAAAGAACCCCCAGAGCCCCAATCCCCTTCTCACAGATAAAAGTGAATCAATGAGAATGATTAATCTATCCCAAAAATTACTATCAGAAGAACATAAAAGTGTACTTTCAAAAGGGATGTCCTTCTGTCCAACACCGAATCTAGATAAATTTGAGATTATTAAAGATATAAACCTATTTATTAGAAAAATTGCTTTACGTAGATTTTATAATCACAAATGTAACAAAACAACAAACATATCTTCTAACTCAAATTGGACAGATGAAGAATTAAACACTTTGGAAACTTTGGAGAATCTATACAAGAGAATGAACACCCTAACAAACAATTATATGAAACCTGTAATAAGACATGTTGGAGAAAGAAAATTGTAAATAAATCCAACGTCATGCCTAAATTAAATCAATGCCCACAACTTTAGGTATTTAATAAAATTGTTTGCGAACAAATTTTTCTGTTAGCAGATCAGAAACCACAACATAATTTAAGTAAAAATGTACAGAAAAGAAACAGATAAACAACTTAATGATACCAAGTGCTATCAGAAATTGGGGTATAATCCATCTAATTAATTTTTAAAACATTATTTAATGTTGCTTGATAAGGCCAAATATGACAACATAATAACAACGAAAACATTTCAATTCTTAAAAGTGACAAATCCTACCATAGCCTCCTTTTACTTAATACCGAAAATCCTCAAAGATAAAAGACACCCCCCAGGACACCCGATCATTTCAGGCATAAATAGCCTGACTGAGAGGGTGAGCAAATATGTGGATTTCAGGCTAAGAGGCTACTTGTCGCAAATTTCATCATATGTTCAGGACACAACTGATGTGTAACTTCAATTGGAAAATTTACATTTATCTGCAGACATGTGGCTAGTAACAGCAGACGTTTAGTCATTGTACACCTGTATAGATCACGATCTAGGCATTGAACCTGTCAAATGGTTTCTAAAAACGGGTTCAGAAGAAAACCCTCTACATGATGATTTTGTGATCCAATTACTTCGATTTGTCCTAAATCATAATTTCTTTACCTTCAACAATGGTTTTTACCTCCAAAACAGGGGTACAGAAAAGGGTACAGCCTGTTCTCCCACCTATGCAAATCTCTTCTTGGGATGGTGGGAGCACTTGGTTGTATTCTCAGATACCAACACAAACTATCTGAACAAAATCCCACTTTGGATTCGCTACATTGACGACGTGCTCTTCCTATGGGAAGGCACAAAATCTGCATTGGATGAGTTCTTAAGAATATTGAATTCTAATAAATTAAATATCAAACTAACATACGAGGCAAATTTAAATGTAATACATTTTCTAGATCTACAAATCACGAAAACATCATCAGGCAGTCTGACAATGGATGTTTACCGCAAACAAACGGCAACCAATAGCCTCCTTCATAGTTCAAGTGCACATGCACCAAACACACTAAAGGCACTTCCTACAGGATAATTTCTACTCATGGGGCGTAATTGCTCATTAGACTCCGACTACAAAGTAAGAGCAAAGGAACTGTCTGAAAGATTATTAGCAAGAGGCTACAGTAAAAGATCCATAAAAAAGGCAGAACATCATGCCAGATCTACTGTCAGAAAAGAACTACTCAGAAAAAAAGACATGAAATAAGATTTATCTCTACCTAGAACCCAAAGAGTACACAAATACTAAAGATACTTCAGAATAGCTGGTACATTCTAACATCTGATCCAGTTTTATAACATATTCTAGGTGATAAAGTTCAAACAGGGTATAGGAGAACACGTAATCTTAAAGATCTGTTAAGTCCTAGTCATTTTGTAGGTAAACAAACCACAGGAGCAGTATCTAAAGGGTCACATAAATGTGGGACATGCAGTACTTGCAGTTTTATGGTGAAAAAACTAGACATCTGTGAGCGCTTCAATAAAATACATAAAATTAATGAATACATAAACTGCCATTCAGAAGGTGTCATTTACACATTAAACTGCTAATGTGGTAAAACATACGTGGTTATGACAACTAGAAGAGTTCAAACCAGATTACAAGAACATCTAAGGAACATCAAAAATGCCTCTAAAGATCTCGCCGCAGGAAAACAACTAAGCTCAGTAGCTCGTCATTTCTATATCAAACACAATTCAAAACAATCTGAATTAAAATGTTATGGTATTCAAAAGATAAAAATGGGAATCAGAGGAGGAGACATTGAAAAACGACTTCTACAAGCAGAAAGCAGATGGATCTTTTTGTTAAACACAGTTCAACCTTTTGGTCTTAATGAACAGAATAACTTCTCTTCTTTCCTTTAAGGGGTACATATCAACTACCAATGCTATAGTTGAATACCATGGCAATTAGCAAATTATACAGTGGTATTCTTAGGTCAAGTCAAGTTTTTGCTGTATAATTTTACTATATGATGTATTCTACTAACACTTTTCAAGTAGAACAATTATAATCCTAAATTATACTGACAACATTGGTTCTAGAAAACCAGCATACAAAGATATTATGTAGTGTTGAATATCACTAGAATTCTAAACAATAGTTGTATACTTGATACTAATGCAAATGAAGGTTATGAATTTATTAAGGTAACGCACTTTGGTTATTAATGTTAAACACTTTGAGGAACACTGCTTAAATTTAAAAACACTTATACAATATTTTAAGGTACACATCTCCCACTAAGTCCACTGTTAATTCACTCACATGTTGCCAGTAACTATATTAACACATTACTAGTCACAAATATATCATTTTATTATTAATCCATTAGTATTATAAAATATGAGTAGAATATTACACACAAAACCAATTTTTACATAGTTTTCACATAACACTATTTTTTGCCTCATTGTTTTTTCACCCAGTTCATTAGAGTATATGATAATGACAAGTCAAATATTACATTAATTTGGTAATATTATTCTACAAGTGAATATTTAGCTTATATGATGATCACATAATATTCTGACCAAAAGCACCAATCACAAAGGTGCAAACCACTAGTGTCTGCCTTCTAATAATATAACCATCTAATACAATGGGAGCTGACAGGACTGCTTTGAGGAATGACACTTTATATGCTGGCAGGATCAATTTATGCGGTTCAAGCAATATCCAATAAATAAACAATAGATTTTGTGAGCGGATCTGATACGTTATGAGAATGGCTAACAAACATTCAAACACTCTTATTACCATCAATTTGTATACTTCATTCTATACACAATTTTTTTTATTACTATTCATCGGCTATATGTTTAACCAACTAACTCTTCAGATGTTGATTAAATACGAAAGGAGTGAACAAAGTAAATTATTTGTCAAGATATCTATGTTTGTTCAACTCACTATCACATAGAAAACTATTAAGAATAACAAATAAAAGGGTACAGCATACGATCTTGTTTTACAATGTAGCATTGTTATTATTTTCCCTACAACTGTCAGGGATATTATCCAATCGGTACCCCGCTAAAGAAAGACATTACCCTTAGGGGCGTACTTAAACACGCGACCCAATTGACAATTACCATTTGAGTGACATCCCTTTTGGGCGTGTATTGACACGCTATAAAAAGCCAACTACTCGGTGGCACGACTGTCCTTTAAAAAAGCCGGTTCATGGCGAAACATGTCAGGAAAGTCAGGGAAATGGTGAGGAGTCCTAGGAGCTCCTGTGTTTTTAGATAAGCCTTAAGCTTTCCTCAGTTTTACTGTAGTCGGTATATCATTACCAATACATTGTGGTCTACTTGTGCAATACTATTTAACCAGTCAAAGCCATATATACACTTTATCAGTACTACGATAATCAGTCATTGCAGTTTGCTTCAAACGGTCACTGCTAATACTTAACGAATAAAGCCGTATAATATATGATATATATATATATACATGATAAGCAAGAAACTTATATGATTTAAAATATACACCCCCTACGATATTCATCTATAAAACCGCAGATATATAGAGCGGTACTATTAACCACGCAGCTTTATGAGATACTACTTGGAGTTAGTATACTTACAACGGGGTCCATTTTTGTAATATTATTTAATCAGTTAAAGCAATACTGTTTGCTGACAGAGATTATAGAATCTCTATTAATACTTCGACAATTAGTCATTGTTTTTCAGCTACAAAATGTTATTGCAAATACTGTTTCCAACTAACAAAGTTGTACATTACTCTCTCTCTCTCTCTCTCTCTCTCTCTCTATATATATATATATATATATATATATATATATATATATATATATATATATATATATATACATAATAAATAAGCAACTTATATGATTTGAAGTACACACTTTCTACTGTATTTAACTATAGGACCACAGACACTGATAATTCATTTGGATTAGATGAATACTTTGCACACATCTTAAAAAGCCTTTTTGATGTATGGGCAAATCATAATATTATTTGTTTCCCTAATTTTAAAGGACATTGACCGAGTTGTTGACAGCTTATGGGGATTCACAACCAATATTTGCCTAGTACATAATCCTTTAATTAATCTAATAACTGGAGGAAGCATACAATCTAGATGTATGTATTGCCGCAATTTTAGCAATATATCTGACACGCTGTTGTATACACTTGATATTTTACACAATAATTTATAACCCAAGTATAATCTATACGATACTATGATCTGCCAACTATATACTAATAGAGGTATACAATCATATGATTAGAGTCATACAATTATTGGTCAATAACTGTTCAGTCCAATAATGCAGTTAGACTTTGAATTATATAATACTAACTTCGGTTGATTCATACTTAGAGGTTTGATGAAGTACAAACTATATATAATTAAGCTTAGAATTGGACTAATAGAGCCACACAGGTATATATATTACTAAGATATCTACTACTAGAGGAAGCTTAAGTGCGTTTTTAAATATAATCCTATTTTATTTATAAATTATTAAAAGTTAAGTTTTATTTCTTTTCCACAAGTCTAATTTATCTATTGTACTAAGCACAACTATACTATAAATTAGTGATTACAATAAACCCAGAGTGCTAATATGTGTATTCTTTTTGGGAGTAAGCCTCTTCTTACTCCAATTTGAAATATAAGTTACTCCAAATACACTAGCACCTATACCCAGAGAATCTTTGAGAATTTGAATAAACATTCTCTCTCTTTTATGGGTGTGAATAGAGGTTTATTAGAGACATATGGGTAGTGCCATTGGTTATTTTGCATATTTTATAAAACCAAAATAGCTTGAACGGATATGAAACCCCATTTTGTTTTTCATGATTCAGATAGAGCATGCAATTTTAAGCACCTTTCTAATTCACTCCTATTATCATTTTTCTTCTTTCTCTTGGTATCTTTATTTGAAAAGCGGGAATGTAAGCTTAGGAGCCAGACCATTTTTTTGCTTCAGAACCTGGGTTGAACTTGATGATTGGTGGCGAAATGTATTAATCTTTTAATGTTTTAAGTCATAATTTGTTATTTTAGAGTCTAAACCTCTAGACTGGAAGCACTATACCTTTTCTGAAGGGGTCTACATCTATCTACCATATTGAACCAAATGTTCTTGATCTTGTATATTAACACCATTATATTTTTCAAGACCTATATTTCTAATGTCAGAATTTTAAACAAAATCTTATGTACTCTCCAAATGGTTGAGGAAACAAGCAGATTCAGAACCATGTGACCTGCATTTTAAGCGCTGGGATTCATTCACAGATCACTTCACAGCAATGCCTTAGTGTTTGTTTATGTTCCTATTTGATTATTGTGTGAAGTCTAACAGCCTGTTGTTCCCTGTCTCTACTGGATGACAGGATATTAAACTCTAAGCTGCTAGACCACAATGAATCAAAACACTGAAAAGAAATTCAAGGTCTTTGTACTACACTGCCAGTTATATGTCAAGCCAGCAAAACCATAGAATTAATGGAGTGCCAATCACTATATATATATATATATATATATATATATATATATGTGTGTGTGTGTGTATATATGTGTATGTATGTATGTGTATATATATATATATATATATATATATATATATATATATATATATATGCAATTAAATTATGGATGAAGATAAAAGCATGGGATTCAATCCTCCATTTGATAAAAGAAACAGCAATAGAATTATTGCACACGCAATGTGCACATATAGGCAAGTATCCTCGCTTGCCTTTACTCAGAAATACCCTGTATACATTTTTACCAATGCACCAGAGGATTCTGGGTAGGATATGCAAATTAGGTATGCAATATCTCAGGCTTTTTGCTTCTAAAACTGTGTTAAAACACAACAGTTCCCTATTGGGGTAAGTGCAACAGAAAAGGGAAAAAGATGACTATGTTATCAATATATGTAAGTGCTAAAACCAGTCAGTGTGCATTATTACATAATTATGGAGATTTATCAAGAATGCTTGCTGCTGTAACCCTGCAAACTGCTAGTTAAGAAGTGTGGCAGGTAGTGGATGATTGTAAGTCCTGGTATTGTGTTATTGGTTGTGCAAGAACAGGGGGTAAGGCTCCATAAGCATTTGCTTGTGGAATCATTAATATGTGCAGCAGTCCCATGCAGACAGGTTCCCTAACTGTGAAACTTTTGTGTCTGGTGTTTGATACATTTTCCCCATAAGTTAATGAAAAAGTATAGTTTTCAGGTAAAACACATATTTCTGGCACTACTAACATTTGTTAAACACTTGCCTGCCAGGCTACACTTGCCTGAGCTGCAAGTATAAGGTACATTTAATTTTGAATATGCAAGGAAAACATATGTATATATTTTAAATGCTTATTTTTACTTCAGTCCTTTTAAAAACATTGAAGTTATAGCACATTTAACTTAATGGGCTTCGTGTATTAAGCAGTGAATGCTCCATGGAGCCATTGCAGAGCAGTCTCACTCATGTAAGCCTTATTTCTGCAATGTAAGAAGCAGCGGCCATATGAGCTGCTTCTTACCATCTCATCCACATTGCAGTTGTCGGAAATCACACTGAACACGTTAGTTTGGTGTGATTGACAGGCCCTCAAGATGATCATTTAAGTGTGTGATGGTACATAAGGGCAGTGGACATACATTGTCCTCTGTCCATTCACCATGAAGCTGGCTGGACAGGTTCTCAAGTCAGGATCCTTTCCACACTGGCTTCACATATGGGGCCAAATGTATCACTTTCATGCCTCTTTAAAGGGACAGTCAACACCCAAATTTTTGTTGTTTTAAAAGATAGATAATCCCTTAATTACTAATTCCCCAGTTTTGCATAACCAACACATTTATAATTATACACGTTTTAGCTCTGTAATTATCTTGTATCTAAGCCTCAGCAGACTGCCCCCTTATTTCAGTTCTTTTGACAGACTTGCATTTTAGCCAATCAGAGCTGACTCCATGGTAAATTCACATGCATGAGCTCAATGTTATCTATATGAAACACATGAACTAATGCCCTCTAGTGGTGAAAAACTATCAAAATGCATTTAGATTAGAGGAGGCCTTCAAGGGCTAAGAAATTTGCATATGAACCTCTTAGGTTTAGCTTTCAACTAAGAATACCAAGCGAAACAAAGCAAAATTGGTGATAAAAGTAAATTGGAAAGTTGTTTAAAATTACATGCCCTATTTGAATCATGAAAGTTTTTTTGGACTTGACTGTCCCTTTAAATAATGGAATAGCCTCACATTTGTGGATTGCTTATTGCCTGTGCAATTAACGCCTATACATTAGAAAACCAAAATATATAAATGCCCACATAACCAAAAATTAAAAATAGAAAATAGACCAGCCAAAAAAAATAAAAAAAATCTGCACTGCCTAATGTGATGTTTTCTTGTACATATATTTTCTTTTAAAATGCACACATTTTCTTCAGTTTTAATGAATCATTGGCATGCAGTAGATTCAAAGAGCTATACAATTGTTCTTTGTTGAAAAAAGGATCACTGCCAATGAACATTTGCTGAGCACAGCCTGTTGCTAGGCACAGATATACAGTAAGTTCATAAAATGAATCATGTTTCTTGGGAAGGCAAATTATTTTGGCGGGCAGAACAATTATGCAATACCAATTCCTCACCTCAATATAGCAACAAATTATATTTCTGGTGGCCACAGATTAATGCCAATGTAAGAGATTAAAAAAGTGAACAAAATTAATTAGACAATGTTCAATTGGTTTAAAAAAGTCTGTTTTCAAAGGGAAATCATGCAACTCGTTAATTTCGTATTCAAACTGGATAATTTTATATGAATTTAATTGAAAGTCCTTAAAAAAGGAGTAAAATTAATTTAAAAATTATAACATTTCTTTAACTTGGTTCTCCAGCACATTCATGACATTTCATTTGCTAACACCATTAAAGTTGCATTCAGTTTATTTATATAGTAATAGAAAATAGGATGTGCCTTGTTACAAGCAGTATTTTTTTATTAAATTCTGTTAAAAACTAAACTGTTTATTTTATTAAGCTTTTCAATTTGCAATTAGATTAAATAATGATTATGTGTTAAGATTTTAAATTATTATTTTAAAAAACAAACACCTATTGTGTAGCAATGTATGAGGGCCTATCTTAAAAATATGAAAATTAGTTACGTTGAAGGGCACTATTTTATTGATTTGTCAAAACAATGTTTTCATGTCTCAAGACAAAGACCCCCATTTATCAAACTTGGCATTGTGGCACACTTGGGCAGCTGTGCCTCCTGTAATTGTTTTTGTTAAATCTTTTCAACCCTGACAAGTATGATTTAACTCCGCCACCCTTGAGTTGGTGGAGATGTTAAGACTGCAGCTACTTAAAATGTATTTCAAACCTGCTTGCACAAGCCTGCAACTCTCAGACTCCAAAGCTACGTCCACCCCTTTATAAAAAGAATCCTAATAAATCACATTAATAGAACCTTAAACACAAACTTAAATTACAGATAAAGATCCCCCTGTACTAAATGGTGGACCGGACAAGGTTGCAACTTAGGAACCTGTCTGCCCGACTTTGCAGCGAATGGGCAGCAGACACTGTTCATCCACTGCCTGGATCTATCATAACACATTCACTTGAGTGTGTAAAGTTGCCCCCTTGTAGCATGAGATAAGAGCTTATCAATTCGGAGGAATATATCTTTACCAACTCCGAGGTGGCACAGAGGATAAGATGCAATGGTCGCAAGAGCTCTGTAGCAGCATTCACTGATTTTTACATGGAGCCCAAAATGGTTCCCTTTAATACCTCCATTAATTAACATTTATGATAGGTCTTGCATAAAAATTAGTTATGCTTGCTGTGTTCAAACATGGTTTAATTTTATCTTTACATCACATATAAATCATCTAGTCTGGATCACCAGGTCATGAACTAAGAATTAGAAGCACTCATTACTACAATGCATGTCATATAATTTGCAAATTGAGAGATCATTAATAATAACATTGAGTGTCAAATGAAATAAAAATAAAATTCATTACAGCAGTAATTGAGTTTTACAGAATGATGCAGATTTGATAAAATACAATGTTTGCTTATTGTTTGTGGGACTGATAAGTAATTAGAACACAGATGATTATTTCATAAACATCCATACTGATCTTTCATAAATATCCTTCTATTATTTGCAGGTCTTTTGTAGTTTAATAGAAATGTGTTAGAAAGTGGAAACTACAATAATAATCACTTCTGTTCTGAATAACCTATATTCCTTAATCATACACCATAACTGGAACCTTTGAAAGGCTAAAGTAGATGGCTTGTGAGGCACTACAATTATAATACTATCATGAATTTATGCACAAGTACAGTTAGTAATCTTTTCAGAGGAAATTGAAATGTAATGTTAAAGAGAGTATGTAATTGTTTTTTTTGCACAATTTGGGTTGCACTCGTATTACAGACCAAAAAAATTGAAGTGATCCATGTGGTAGAGAATGATGAAAACTGCCTAAATACTTCTGTGCCAAATTAAGTAAAAAAAGTAAAACAGATAGGAAGATTATAGGTAGTACTGAATAAATAACAGACAGGTAGATTACAAGTTATGCGCGCTATAGGAAATTTAACGAACGCAACAAAAGTTGGGTTATTTCAACCCCTATAGCGCAAGTTTTGAAACAGCCGGCTTACGTGTGCGATATGGTTGCATTGAGCTCCATACAATACAAGAGCTGTTTTGACGTGCTCGTGCACGCTTTCCCTATAGACATCAATGGGGAGAGCGGGTTAGAAAAAAAACAGACACCTGAAGCGCGGAATGAAAAAGCTCCGTAACGCAGCCCCATTGATGTCTATGGGGATAAAAATCAAATCAGCCAATAGGAATGCAACAGACGCCATTTTGAATTGGGTACCTGGCATTGAAGATTCAGTATACGGCGGCGACCGTATGAAGAGGATGCTCCATGCCTGATGTCTTCTGGATGGACCCACTTTGCGCCGCAGGATGAAGATAGAAGACGCCACCACGATGAAGATAGAAGATGGAGACGCCTGGATAAAGATGAAGATACTTCAAGTGGGACTTCAGGAACTGTAAGTGGATCTTCGGGGGTTAGTGTTAGGATTTTTTAAGGTTTTTTTGGGTGTTTTTTTTTTTTTTTAGTTTAGGGTTTGGGCTTTTCGTAAAAAAACTAAATGCCCTTTTCAGGGCAATGCAAAAGAGCTAAATGCCCTTTTAAGGGCAATGCCCATACTAATGCCCTTTTCAGGGCAATGGGTAGTTTAGGTTTTTGTTAGAGTTAGTTTTTTTTATTTTGGGTGGTTGGTTGGGTGGTGGGTTTTACTGTTGGGGGTGTATTTTTTTTACAGGTAAAAGAGCTGTTTAACTTAGGGCAATGCCCTACAAAAGCCCTTTTAAGGGTTATTGATAGTTTATTGAAGGCTAGGCTTTTTTTTATTTTGGGTGGGCTTTTTTTTATTTTTATAGGGCTATAGGGTGTAATTCTTTTTTATTTTTGCTAATTTTGTTTGTTATTTTTCGTAATTTAGTGTTTGTTATTTTTTGTAATTTAGTCCTTTTTATTTTTTGTAATTAGATAGTTTGTCATTTTTAGAGTAGTGTTAAATATAGTTTATTTAATTTGTAGTTAGTTTAATAGTTATATTAGTTTAATTGTCAGTTTAAACTTAGTTTTTATAATTTGACAGGTAACTTTTAATTTAATTTAAGATAGCAAAATTGTAATATTAATATAAAGTTAGGGGGGCATTAGGTTTAGGGGTTACTAGTTTAAATTAGTTTATTGCAATGTGAGGGGCTTTCGGTTTAGGGGTTAATAGGTTTATTTAGTATATTTCATTGTGGGGGCTTTTGGTTTAGGAGTTAATCGGTTTATTATAGTGGCGGAAGAATTAGGGGTTAATAACTTTAGTATAGTGTGGGCTATGTGGGTGGACGGTAGATTAGGGGTTAATAATATTTAAATAGTGTTTGCAATGCGGGAGGGTGGCAGATTAGGGGTTAATAACTTTAGTACAGTAGCAACGATGTCGGTGTGCGGCGGAATAGGGGTTAATTATTTGTATTAGTAGTGGCGATGTTGGGAGCGGCAGATTAGGGGTTAATAACTTTAATATAGTGTTTGTGATGCGGGAGGGCCTCGGTTTAGGGGTTAATAGGTAGTTTATGGGTGTTTAGTGTACTTTGTAACACTTTAGTTATGAGTTTTATTTACCAGTTTTGTTGTGTAAAACTCATAACTACTGCTCTCAGATGGCGTTACGGATCTTGTCATTATAGGGTGTAACGCAAGCTTTTTAGCCAGAACACAAAACTTGTAATGGCTGCACATTGGAAGTGCCATGAAAAAACATAATTTTTACGAGTGCGGGAATGACGTTGCGTTACAGGCTAAAAGGCTTGCGGTACAGCTATACTGACAAGACTTGTAATGGCTGCGGTGCTGTTTTAAAGCTGATATTACCATTTTTTCTGGGTTAAAACACGAACGCAAAACTTGCAATAAAGGAGTTAATTAGCTTAATCACCAAACTGTGTCAAAAAATAAAATGTATTTAAAAACATGTGCATAAAATATATTTAAGGTAACTCATAGGGAGGACTCTCTTATGGACCTTATTCCCCTTTTTTAGTGTTTTTATTGTATGTTCTACTGTGGTTATTAATATATATGTATATTTATGCACATGTTTTTTAATACATTTTATTTTTTGACACAGTGTGGTGATTAAGCTGAGTAAGTTATTTATTTAGCGCTACCTATAATCTTCCTAGCTGCACTCATATTATAAATTAGCATGTGAGGGAAAACCGGATGTGCGCAAAGAGCTGAACTTCGAATATTGCAACACCTTAATGTATTCTCCTATAGACTTCAATGGAGCGTGAAAACTGAAAAAAAAAATAACACCCATACTCAAATGCTTACCTATCGCATTTATTCAAGAGTGCTAAACCACCATGAATTATGAATATTTCACATTCCAATGTTCTTCAGATAGAAGAATGTTCTTTTTATTCTTATATAAATATGTCTATACATATTTGATGATTTTTTTATGTAAAATATGTATATCTATCTATCTATCTATCTATCTATCTATCTAACATAGTAAAACAGTAACATAGTAGATGATGTTGAAATAAAAGACCAAAGTCCATTGAATTCAACCTATTCAAATCTTATTATCTATCTATATCTATCTACACATCTTACGGGCCTTGCACCCAGACTTGTCTAGGGTTAACTGCCTGGGACTTTGGGGACAGTGCAGTGACTGTGAGTACTATTGAGCACCCAGGCTTGTGTATGTTGCAGGGTCACAGGATGGGTACCCAGTCTAGTCTGAAAGTGCAGTCCCCTTATATATATATATATATATATATATATATATATATATATATATATATATATATATATATATATATATATATATATATATACATTAAAGCCCTTTGCACTCAAATACATCTTCATTTATATTGATAAATTCATCCAAGAGAAAATAACCATACTTATTTTCATAAGTAATCAGCCACACATTTGTTAAAGAAAGATATATAACACAATTAACTTATTATTGCAACAAAGTTTAAACACAGAGATAACCATTACCAAGAGAAATAGTAAATAAAATGACATCACCGTTTGTTCATCTATGTTTCCTTTCTGTTTCAAGAGGCTTTTAAACATCCTATGCTTACTCTAAGCTTATATACCCTTAAAGCTTCTGACAAATAATTCCTTTATTGCTGGCAACATCACAAACAAGGTATAGCAAACTATGCCTCATTCTAGCAACTCCCAGATATTCCATATAAGCTCTAAGCTTGCCATTCTTTATAGACTACTTCAGCATTACATCATGCTTAGTGTTAAAATAACAAAGGACAATCCAATCTCCCTTGTAAATCTATCCATACACTAATATTTGATATACATTAAAACAATCAAATTGTGTTAATTACAGCGTTCAATAACACTAACACACCAACATACATAAATGCTTACACAGCCTAAAGAAAAATACCCCTTAATCCGAGTGTCACGGAATAAAGTTCAGGGAGTAATAAAAGTCACATAGCTCCTGATATATTTAAAAACGTGCTGTTCAGATGAGATATTCTAAGAAGTCTCATCTGTATGGCGAAACCCCTAAACAAAACTAGAAGCACAAATTTTGTCTTAAGAAATATTTATGTTGCTATGTGGTGTTTCTTTATGTGAAACAGAGACTCCTACATTACAATACAAGGCCTAAAAAAAGCCCAAAGATTTTGTGTGATTTCTCTCAATGCTGGTGAGGTTTTGAATATCAGGCCCATGGAGAGCTATTATGACCAAGAAAAACATGTAAATAAACAAGTTGCATAATCAATTCTGGGAAGGTAGTCATGAGCTCTATATCATTAGACAAATGGCCATAACTCGTATTCAGACACCCCAAACCAGTTATATTGTAGCACAGTTGTGGTAACTTATTTTGTATAAGATTCCCAGAAAGTAAAATAGTATCATCTTTCTAGAAACAAGGTGGTGTTGAATTTTTTAAATCATTCTGATTCGAAGGGAATTGTAGTCAATTTCCATAAGGTAAGTGTAAATTGCTCAGCACAAAAAATAATAATTATATATATATATATATATATATATATATATATATATATATATATATATATATATATATATATATATATTTACCTTTACATTATGAAAATGTGATGAATTTTTGAATATTATTACATGTTCTTTTTTATTTTAGAATATCCAATAAAAGTTTAGAAAGTATTTTATTAACCTACAGAATAAAATATAAACATTGAATATGAATAATGCATATATTTGTCTTGTATCACAGATTAGTGACATTAAAAAAGAAAATTTCTTTCAAACAATGCAAAAAATTATTTATCATGTGGTAAAACAAAAACAACTGAGCCACAAAAATTATGTAAAGACATGAACTGTTCTAGCAAGTATTACTCTTCGCTTTTCATTAATGCAGTGTCTTTTTACTCTATACTTGATTTATATGTACCCTCATCTACTTGAAGAAATCCAGTATCTCAAAAGAATGCAAGCAAGGATTAATGGCATCAGTCTATAAGCTTCACATATCTCTTCTTATTTTTAAATTCAACTATGGTACTAAACATATTTTTTTGCAAACACAAACCAGTAAATGAGTAAATTATATTTGGCATTGAATGATGCTTTTTCAGTATTTTCAGTATGTGCTAAAAGAAAAAGCAGTGTGAAAAAAAGTCTTAACTATTTAAAAGTAAACTATAACTAATAAACTAACATGACTGAAACATTTAAATATATTTAAAGAATTAGGTTATTAAACAGGTAACTCAACTTAAATATCATACTTTTTTTTAGTCACCATTAATAATAAAAAAAAAATCTGACGCTAAACTAGGGAAGAATTACCACACTACAGACAAACACTTCACATATTTACAGCCTCCAGTACCAAAATTAAAAATAAATGCTACTTTTTCAATCAAACACAATTGGACTCCAAACTTTTCTGGGTCAAAAGCATCAAGTTAAGATGTTGCTGAAAAGCATAAAAGAATGTACAGTATTCAGGTCATAAAAAAAGAAAAATAGTAAAAACAGATTTTTTTTAATGGTAATTATTAAAATATTAATTTTTGTAAGTCAAATGCACTTGATTAATATGCAATATTCATATTTAATAAAGTGTTATACTGTGTATTTACTATAAATATTTCACATTCTAAGTTTTTATT
This sequence comes from Bombina bombina, assembly GCF_027579735.1. Classification (NCBI taxonomy): domain Eukaryota; kingdom Metazoa; phylum Chordata; class Amphibia; order Anura; family Bombinatoridae; genus Bombina; species Bombina bombina. The sequence goes on along the minus strand of NC_069503.1, from coordinate 1,032,411,864 downwards.
CATAGATACCTTTATATATATATATATATATATATATATATATATATATATATATATATATATATATATATATACCTCTATATAGCTTACTTCTATTGGAGTTAAAAATCAAGTGGAAGTGTTAAATACCACTCCACTTGAAATCTGGCCCTAAATGCATTGCCTCAAAACAAATTCATTTTATGGTGGACACAATTTTATCAGGGCAATGTTGTTGTTTTTCAGTTGGATAAAGTAATATAAAAAAAATTGTAAAATATTCACTGAGGCAAAGCATTTAATTTCCATGAAGATAATTCGTAATTATAATTCCGATGTGGAATTGTATTTGCAACCCGCTGGTAACTAGTAAATTATTTTAGTGCTATGATTTTAAGCAGAAAATTGTTTGATCTTTTCTTCATTGGGAAGAGACTAGGTGATTTACTTTTAGAATAAAAATAGTTCTAAAGATGTGAACTACATTAACTTTTAGTCAATTACATATGATTTTTAAAATACAAAAACAAATGTGATGGTGCACAAAAAGGATAAACGTCCCAGGTTATCACGGTGGTAATGCTCAGCAGGTGAACCTCAGGGGAAAAAAAGAAGAAACACATATAGTGAAATTCTGTGGTTATGTGAAATTTACAGCAGAACCTAGAAAAGGAACTCACATTGTCTAGAGCTTCAAAATCAAGCTCTAGATATATAGGCACAGGAAGCTCCTAGTAGGAGGCAAGGCAAAGAAGGATGTTCCAGATCCAAAGGATGAATCAGAAGTGGTTAAAAAGTATAACAAATTTCTTAAAAACAAGTCACAAGGCATATAATGAGACTGTCCCAATCATAGACTACTACAAACAAAAGACTGTGTGTATCACAATGTCCAATGAATGCTCTGTTAGTCCAGTAAGGAACAAGGCTCCACCCCTTTTGTGATGTCACTACTCCAATGTACGTTTCACCAATCACAGCTTGGCTTTTTCAAGGATCTACAATAGACAGTGTTGCATTTTTCACATTGCTACAAAGTAGCCCTAAGGCACTCTTTTTTATTTCCTTTATATATGTTACTTTTTTTTTTTTATTGAGACAAACAAATGGTACAGTTAAGAACCTATGGAAATAGGCTTACCTCACAATTTAAATCAATATAGGTGTACAGAGTTCTTGCAAATATAAATATTATAAGCAATGAAAGGATTTTTATGTAAGTTATACCGAGAATGTGACATGAAAAAGTATGAAAAAAAGGTTCTTCTATATAAGACTTCATTGTCTCATTTTCTATATATAAGGCATACAATATTATATCATGAATAGTTATATCCGTTATATAGAGAGGTCAGAATTGTCCCTTTATTAAGTCAGTATTGTTTGCATAGGGTGTAGAGGTTTCAAACCTGAGAAGGTATGAACCGGGGGGGGGGGGGGAGGGTAGGGAGGAGGGAAGGAAGAGAAGGAAAAAAAAAAAGAAAAGAAAGGGAGGACAATGGCAACTATCCTTAAGGCTGTGGTTCCATTTTTAAAGTCTATTCTGGGAATTTTGTGAGCCATGGCGCCCAGGTTGCTGTGAAGAAATCTACTTTGTTTAAGACCCTGTGAGATTATTGCTCCATCTGTCTGATACATTTAATAGTGGATAGAATCTGTGAAAAAGAGGGTGGTTCTCTATTTTTCCAGGACTTAGCTATGGCTAGTTTAGTAGCCATGAATAGGTAGATCGTCAGGGCTTCTGTTGGTGGGCTTAAATTTGGTGTTTGCATGTGTAACAGGGATACCTCTGGTAGAAATAAGGGCCTAATATCAAGTTCATTGAGGACCTCATAAAGCTTCTTCCATAGTGGTTGAATTTTGGGGCAGGACCACCATATATTTAAAGCTGTACCTGTGCCGTTACATTGCCTCCAGCATTTAGGGGAGTGGGTATTGTAAATTTTGTGCAAGGTGGTTGGAACTAAATGCCATCTAACCAGAATTTTATAGAATAGTTCCCATAGGGTGGCACAATGTAGAAGTTTTTTGGTTAGAGAGATTCGTTCATTCCAGGTACTGATGTAAACCATAAAACCTTACTCCCTTTCCCATGCTTGGTGCTGTGAAATCTTCTGTTGTGTATGAGAGTTAAGATGTAGGTTATAATGAAAAGATAAGGAGTGTTTAATGTTATGAACCTGAGTCCATTTATTTTCCCAATGTGACAGGGATCTGAGTGTGTGTTTAGGATATCCCCAAGAACGTAACCAAGCGCTCAACCGAAATGCTTCAAATCGTAAATGAACAGGAAGGTCAAATTTATTGCAGAACTGAGGGTGTGAGAGCCACAAATTGTTCTCATAGAAGTCCATTAAAAAGTGAATCTGTAGATTCTGCCAAAATTCCGAGTGGGAGTCCGGAAGACAGTGTAAAGCGCTGGCTAGGGTAAGGTCCGGGGATGGATGAGGGGCTATATTCGGGGTATGCCTGATTTGATCCCAAAACTGAAAGGCATCCTGTAAAATGGGGTGCATTTTGTGGAGTTCCTGCCTATGGTGGGGGGGTATCCAGATAAGATCGGGGGGGGTGAGAGGTGTGGTGGAAGAAGGGAGGCCTCAATGTAATACCATCCTGGAGATATTTCTACATTGTTCCAACCCGAGGAGGTGTGATAGCCTTGCTGCATTATAATAGAGGATACGATTACGAAGATATAAGCCTCCTTGAGCAATTGGCCTCTCTAAGGTATGTCTAGATGTCCTGGGGCGTTTATCTTTCCAGATGTATGTAGTGATTAGGCTCTGTAATCTACTAAGAATAGGTCTGGGGATATTTAGTGGTAGGCAGCTAAATAGATAGGTTATCTTGGGCAAGAATGACATCTTGATTGCCTCAATTCTTCCCGTCCAGGAGATCTCTCTGAACTCCCACGTATTAAGCAATTTACGAAAATCTTTCTGCATAGTTTAGGGCAACAGTGATTGGGGTCTGGACTTAAAAATACCCCTAAGACTTTAATTGAATCTGAGTTCCAACGAAATTTATTTAATCTCTGGAGATCAGCGAGGTCTTGGGTAGGCACATTTATGGACAATGCTTCTGTCTTGGAGATGTTGAGTTTGTAGTAACTCATCAGACCAAAATATATATGTTACTTTTTTATATACCAGTAGATATAATGTTTTGACTAGTCACATTTATTTCACAAACCACTTATAATTTCTAGCACACTTTGCACGATCGCACACAGTGGAGACTTTATGATTTATTTCTCTATTGTTTAATTTAAAAAAAAAATGGGGGGATTTTGCACCTTCTGTTGATTTGTGTATAACTTTTTGTTTAATAAGTTTCTCAAGCATGTGCACTTGCTTATAATTGAATATAACAGTTATAATTGAATATTACTGATATAATTTGTGCATCCTGTAACTGCACATGGTCCGACATACTGCCAGGTACTGTATGCATGTTCTATATAAAGTTACACTTGCATATATAATACATTTCTATCCCACACTTAAGCCACTCTTCTTATGAAGACAGCGCTCCTACTTTGCACTTTATATATTTATATTAGGAACGATTGTGTTGGGCTATCGTTCACCTCCAGTAAGCTTGTGCTGTCTTGTCACGAGGCTCAGAACACTATAATTCTTTGGAAAGTTGGTTGAAATTGTATGTTTTATCTATATTATTAAATAACAAATTTTGGATTGTATGTCCCTTTAACATTGTATCAGGGCTATAGTCTGAGGCATTGCATCATCTTAAAGATCTTATGTCTTAATATTTTTCTCTTACATGCCAGTACTGGTGGTATGTGGCCATAGACTACTAGAGAAAGAAGAAATACTACCTTGATACCTTAAGTGTTTTGAAACCCTTAAACATTCACACTACAACCTCTTTCATAAGTTAGTTTAGTTTATATCTGTATATATATATATATATATATATATATATATATATATATATATATATATATGAAACAATAGAGTGTAGAGAAGCGCACAAGAAAGGCACCCCTAGTGAAGCCTGTTTTTACTAATGTATTTGAGCAAAACAATGTTAATAGAACCACTCACGTGATTTGACCTCAATCAATATGAGGTATAGATAAGACACCGGTATAAGTTGGTACAGACGATCTCTCCTTCTGTTTTCCCTTATTCCCAGTTGTCCCCTGTAGTCCCTCCAGAACTGTATTTCCACAGTGTAGTTTCTTTGAAAGTGAAAGCCAAGTCCACTCACAGTATGGGGATGATTAGGGTTATATAACAATAAGTATAAGCCTTAAACCGCACAGTGATGTTCAAAGCTAACAAATTTATTAGTACATGTACATAACCACATAAGAATACATATAGTGTTAAAAAGCCACTGCAATGGCTGTAAAGAAAATGCAGCACGAACGGATGGGATCAGTATCAGTACTTGTATACTTCAAAATCCCTCCGTTATTGAGCTGCTTGTCTGTAGCAAAAAACTAGGCCCACTCTGCACCAGGTGACTCTTAGGTAACGATCACACAGTTCTGTGTGATACAATGTACCCAGTGTTCCTGTATCAAACGAGTATCGGGCCGTACGTGTGGCGGGGGCGGAGCCTTACGCGTTTCGAAACACTATTGGTTTCTTCGTCAGAGGTAGGGGCCGCCCCCCTCCTGTCTGGCTTTATATTGCGTAAACATGGCTCTGTGTTAGAGTAATTATTCATAACGCCGCCATCTTTGTTGATGGCAAAATCACCTTTGCTAGATAGTGAATATACATGGAAAATCTCCTATGTTCGTTCTTTTCAAAATCTTCATATATATAAAAATGCAGTGTATCTTTACATTGTTTCCAATATTTACACAATAAGTTTACTATATATCGAAAAAGTTAAAATATATTAAAAGCGTATTTCTTTACAAGCTTCTATTGACCTACAATTTTGGATACATATTAGAAAGTAAAAAATATAAAAGCGTATATAGGTAAGTATATGGCTAGTTACTACCAAATTCTATTATTCTATACATATCTATACTTTGTTCTCTATAAACCCCTTTATACCCTAAAATGTACTTATTCATGAGACTCCCAATTTATAAAGAATATCGTTAAAAACATGTAACAATAAAATATAACGATAAAAATAAAAATCAAAATGAATATAAATATAGCAGCATCACATAATTAGTGTGTTAGATCACATATTTACTGTTTATGGACAATTTTTTGTGGAGTTACAAGGAATTGAGTAATGACCATTCTTTATCTATGTGCTTATAAATATTTAACTATTGAGTACAGGATTCCACATAGAGATATATAGGGAAAATTTAAAGGAAGGCAGCTAGATCTATGTCTTTATTTAACCCATTCGGTTCCAGTGTATTTAACGTAAAAATCCAGAATGTTTCTCTCTTCCTTAGTTCTAGAAGTCTGCTGCCTCCTCTAATACCCGTGTCTACCTGTTCTATTGCTTTTATAAAAAAAATCATTTTTATTTCTCTTATGAACTTGATTGAAATGTTGGATCAGAGGTGTATTAAGACTACCTGCTTCAATATTTTTAATATGAAATATGAAATTAACCATAATTTTGGTATTTACTTTGACCCTAATCATAAAAAGAGAACACTCTCTACAGATATACAAATTGTAGAAGGTAATGATGGGCAAGTAACAGTAACAAATCCTAGAGAACTATTCAGACAAATTGAAAAATTAAGCAAATTACAAATAAAGAACTGGTGTGATATAATTGGGCTAGAAACCTATCTAAAAGCAGGGATTGTACCCAAAGGTCTCACATTGACAAAAACCCCTATATTCAACAGTACGGATATAGAATTATTAACGGAATGGGAATCTACTCTAGAGGAAAGTTTTATTATATTAATGAAAATAATCATTAAATTTAGGGAAGCGAATTTAGAAAAAGTAACAGCAGAAATTAAAAAATTAGAAATTCAAGTTCCCCCCTTTAAAGGTGACCCCTATTTTGACAAACTGGATGGAGAGATTAGGGAACGAATGATAAAACTAGAAAGAGATCTGAAATTGAAAAAGAAAAAGAAATTTGAAAGAGACTTCCTGGCTAAACATTCAGAAAATAATGGTAACATAGAAATAGAAGCAGATATTCCTAATACTCCTATCACCCCAGGAATAATTACAAATAATAACATTCCAGCCAGTAATAGATCAAATAGAGGTAGACTTATAGAGAGGAGACCCTCATCAGTCACCACACCAAACATCAAGTTTCAATTTCCAGAAAAGAATAAGAATAACAGTAATAAGACAAAAAGTAATAACTCTATGTATAATAGACATACATCCGACTCACATAGAGGAGCGTATGGCTATAGTCAACCATATGATAGAAATATTTATACACAAGATAAACCTACGTATGTTCAAGCACAAAGAGGCAGAAATAGGAGAGGCCGTAGGGGAAACAACTACGGAAATAGAGGGAATTATAACTCTCATATGGATAGGAGCTACATACAAAAAGAATTCAGGGACAACAAACAGAATGATAATGACATGTGGAACTTAGGTGAGAACCCCTACAATAGAAATACACAACAAACAAGGAATTTTCACGAGAGACACCTCAGGGACGAACCCAGAGTACAATATATTTAGAGAGACCAGAGAGAGTAGAACCTCAACACATACATCTAGAATGGAGGCAAACAGATATACCAAAAGAATCAAGAAGGGGAAAAAGACATTTAGAAAACGAAGAGGATGTAGAGCAGGAAGGGCATTACAATTTAAAAAGAAGAAGAGAAACGAGACCCCTGTGAGACGATCAAGATATTCAACTTGTCTACATATAATCTCAACCAAATTGAAACAGACCTGTTAAAAAGAGGCCTGTCTTTTGCCCCTACTAAAAAGCCAAACCCCTTTGAGCTGTTCGTAGATGTCAACAAGTTCATAAGAAAAATGATGCTAATTAGACATTTTGAAAAAGAAAAGAACAGCAGAAATATAAATGCTCTAACTCAATCGGATAAAGAAACTTTAGAAGCATTAATAGATCTGGAAAATGAGAACATAGAACTTACAAATATTATGGGAATAGATTTGAACCAAAATGAAGAAATAGGAACTTCTGATGTAGAAGAGACAAGAAGTATAATAAACAGTAATCTAAGGCCTAAATCTATTTTCTTCCCGGTCCAGTCTCAAGGCAAACACATCATACAATTTAAGGATATAATACTACAGGAATGTATCGCCCTCTGTAAAGACTATAAAGTTAAAAAACACAATTTAAGCCTAAAAGAAAAGCAGGCCTTAAAGGGACTAGCTGAGAATGAGGAAATAATAATCAGGGAAGCGGACAAATAGTCCTCCTAAACAAAAAAGATTATTTAGAAGAATCCTATAGGCAACTGTCAGATGGGGAGACCTATAGATGCCTAGGGAGAAGTGATCCAACTAATGTTTTACTTAATGAATATATGGAACATATAAACTGGGGTTTTCAAGAGAAGATTTTAGATATAAGAGAGTGGAGATATCTAGCTAATCAGGACCCAAAAATAGCCATATACTATTACCTCCCAAAAATACATAAAAATCTGGATAAGCCACCAGGCAGACCGATAATCTCGGGTATTGATTCCCTTACCTCCAGATTGTCCGAGTATGTAGATATATTTTTAAGACCTATGGTAATGGAGTTAAGATCATACCTTAGAGACACCCCACATCTTTTACAAATTATAGAACAATTCGAGTGGAGACCTACCTATAAGTGGGCCACTTTAGACGTAACAGCCCTATATACCTCTATTCCTCACCAGCAAGGTATAAGTGCTATAAAACTGTTTATAGAACAGACAGATCACATGGCAGAGAATCAAAAGATGTTTATTTTAGATTCTATTAAACTTGTACTTGAAAAGAACTATTTTTTATTTGAAGATAAGTTCTATATACAAAAAACGGGGACTGCGATGGGCACCAAATGTGCGCCAAATTTCGCTAATCTGTATATGGGGGCATTTGAAAAAGACATGGTGTATGATAAAAGTGGATATAAGTACGGCCAGATTAAATTATGGCGTAGGTTCATAGACGATATCATAGTCATTTGGGAAGGAGAGGAGGAGGAATGGAAACTATTTGTGGAATATCTAAATAAGAACAATATGAACCTAAAATTCACTGACACTATAAACAACACTCAAATTGACTTTCTGGACTTTCTGGATGTCACTCTGTCCACCCTGAATGGTACGATAAATAGCAGTCTGTATAGAAAACAGACAGATACAAATGGATATCTGGACGCCAGAAGTGCTCACCATCCAGGGTGGATAGAGAACATACCATACGGTCAATTTCAGCGACTCAGAAGGAACTGTACAGAAATAGAGAACTTTGAGAAAGAGGCAGAACAGCTACAACAAAAATTTAAATAAAAAAAGTATCCAGACACAGTTGTACAAAGTGCATATAAAAAAGCTAAGCGACTGGATAGACACTCTCTGGTACATAATGTAAATGTCCAAAAAAATAAAGGAAAAAATAAAAACAAAAGTAAAATTACATTTGTAACAACATTTAATGATGGATATTGGCAAATAAAAAACATTCTAAAAAAACACTGGGGGATACTGCAGAAAGACCCTCTTTTAAAAGAAGCTATCGGGAATACACCTGATGTCATTTATAAAAAGAATCTAAGCCTTAAGTCAACAATAGCCCCCAGCGTGATAAGTAAGAAAAAGGAAACTCTCCAAAGAAACAAAATAACCACATCAGTTATAAAGGGATTCCATAAATGTTTTAGAAAGAACTGTGTTTGCTGTGAACACACACATTCATCTAAAGAATATAATAAATTTGCAATTAAAACTAGTGAAGTGGAACAATTTAAAATAAAAAAATTACTCAACTGTAAGTCTGATTATGTAGTGTACATGTTGGAGTGTACATGTAGTACTCCACTTAGGTATATAGGGCGTACAAAGAGAAACCTCAAAACCAGATGTTTGGAACATATTAAAAATATTGAAGCAGGTAGTCTTAATACACCTCTGATCCAACATTTCAATCAAGTTCATAAGAGAAATAAAAATGATTTTTTTATAAAAGCAATAGAACAGGTAGACACGGGTATTAGAGGAGGCAGCAGACTTCTAGAACTAAGGAAGAGAGAAACATTCTGGATTTTTACGTTAAATACACTGGAACCGAATGGGTTAAATAAAGACATAGATCTAGCTGCCTTCCTTTAAATTTTCCCTATATATCTCTATGTGGAATCCTGTACTCAATAGTTAAATATTTATAAGCACATAGATAAAGAATGGTCATTACTCAATTCCTTATAACTCCACAAAAAATTGTCCATAAACAGTAAATATGTGATCTAACACACTAATTATGTGATGCTGCTATATTTATATTCATTTTGATTTTTATTTTTATCGTTATATTTTATTGTTACATGTTTTTAACGATATTCTTTATAAATTGGGAGTCTCATGAATAAGTACATTTTAGGGTATAAAGGGGTTTATAGAGAACAAAGTATAGATATGTATAGAATAATAGAATTTGGTAGTAACTAGCCATATACTTACCTATATAAGCTTTTATATTTTTTACTTTCTAATATGTATCCAAAATTGTAGGTCAATAGAAGCTTGTAAAGAAATACGCTTTTAATATATTTTAACTTTTTCGATACATAGTAAACTTATTGTGTAAATATTGGAAACAATGTAAAGATACACTGCATTTTTATATATATGAAGATTTTGAAAAGAACGAACATAGGAGACTTTCCATGTATATTCACTATCTAGCAAAGGTGATTTTGCCATCAACAAAGATGGCGGCGTTATGAATAATTACTCTAACACAGAGCCATGTTTACGCAATATAAAGCCAGACAGGAGGGGGGCGGCCCCTACCTCTGACGAAGAAACCAATAGTGTTTCGAAACGCGTAAGGCTCCGCCCCCCGCCACACGTACGGCCCGATACTCGTTTGATACAGGTACACTGGGTACATTGTATCACACAGAACTGTGTGATCGTTACCTAAGAGTCACCTGGTGCAGAGTGGGCCTAGTTTTTTGCTACAGACAAGCAGCTCAATAACGGAGGGATTTTGAAGTATACAAGTACTGATACTGATCCCATCCGTTCGTGCTGCATTTTCTTTACAGCCATTGCAGTGGCTTTTTAACACTATATGTATTCTTATGTGGTTATGTACATGTACTAATAAATTTGTTAGCTTTGAACATCACTGTGCGGTTTAAGGCTTATACTTATTGTTATATAACCCTAATCATCCCCATACTGTGAGTGGACTTGGCTTTCACTTTCAAAGAAACTACACTGTGGAAATACAGTTCTGGAGGGACTACAGGGGACAACTGGGAATAAGGGAAAACAGAAGGAGAGATCGTCTGTACCAACTATAACCTGTGTCTTATCTATACCTCATATTGATTGAGGTCAAATCACGTGAGTGGTTCTATTAACGTTGTTTTGCTCAAATACATTAGTAAAAACAGGCTTCACTAGGGGTGCCTTTCTTGTGCGCTTCTCTACACTCTATTGTTTCAGAAATCTACTGGGAGGATCCACTTGCTCAAGAGGACTCTCCCTTTACCAGAAGAAGCTGCAGAGATCACGCAGGCACTGGGGAACCGATACAACAGTAGTCTTCAAATTGACTGTTTGTATGCAACCCATTGACTTATAATAGACTTGGTGCTGGATTAAGGTTGTATCTGAAAAGAGTTTTTGAATTGGGCTTGCACCGACCATTTGACATATAATTTGTATTACTACAGATATATTGTAGATACTGCATAACAAACTGTATACACTTATATAAGAGTAATACTAATTGAGGTTTATTTACAGCTAGATACCACTTCTATTATCCAGCAAAAAACCCTGAGCGCAGACATTCCTCTCTTTTTTTTATATATATATATATATATATATATATATATATATATATATTGTATATATATTTTTTAATTTTTTTATAAAGTGTAGGGATCCCTCCTCAACCCTTGCACCTCCTTGATCCCTCCCAAACAGTTCTCTAACCCTCCCCCTCCCTCCCACCAGTAGTAGTCATTGTTTGAAAACTCATTTGCAGTGCTGGAATTTTAGCAAAGGAAACAATATATCATTGTGATTGCTTTAAAAACTCGGCTACCAATTTGGGCCTAGTTTCCATTGAGGTGGTAATGTTTGGAAACTGGTAATAAACATTTATCTCTATTAAAGTCTATGGAGATTTTTTTTGATGTTAGCACCAAGATAGCAAGAGAACAAAGACATTGATAATAGGAGTAAATTAGAAAGTTGCTTAAAATTGCATGCTCTATTTGAATCATTAAATAAAAAAAATGTGTGTTTAGTATCCCTTTAAGCTTTGTGCTACATTTTCAGTTTTAATTTTAAAGGAACCTTGTCTTGAAATATCTTGAAGCTCCGCCTTGTATTGATTACAGATTACTGCAGGAATTTAACTTGATGAAAATCAAGAGTTTACATCCATATGCCCAAATATTGATTGAATACTTACAGGACTACTTATTATTGGGACCCTTCCAGGAATCATCCAAAATAACTGGTTCATCTAATTGTGCTGTGGCTAATATGAACCATATATGTAGACCTTCCTCTACTTCCTCAGACTGTGAAACCTCCTCTGTTAGGGCTTTTATATTCTTTAATGGCTCTTTCCACTCTAGGTTTAGGAGGTAGAAGTGTTTTGTATCTTTGTATCTGTTTCTATGTTTATTTCCAAAGATTGATTTGGTCTGTTTAATTCCATCTATCTATTTGTCAATCAGTTTTAAAGGTATAAAGCACTTGCAAAAATGTGCTTAAGACTGTTACATCTACTTTAACAGTATCCATACATTTATTGGATAACTTAAAAATTTTGATTCCTATCATGATGTCTTCTTTAAATAAATTGTCAATTACAAATCGTTGTTATTAAATATATCTTCTAGTTTTTTTCAAAAGTAGAAGTAAAATTAAAGCACATACTTCTAGTGATTTGCTTGATTTGAGGTAAGGTTAAAGGGACACTGAACCCAAATTTTTTCTTCATGATTCAGATAGAGCATGCAATTTTAAGCAATTCTAATTTACTCCTATTATCAATTTTTCTTCTTTCTCTTGCTATCTTTATTTGAAAAAGAAGACATCTAAGCTTTTTTTGGGTTCCGTACTCTGGACAGCACTTTTTTTTATTGGTGGATGAATTTATCCACCTATCAGCAAGGACAACCCAGGTTGTTCACCAAAAATGGGCCGGCATCTAAACTTACATTCTTGCATTTCAAATAAATAAATTGATAATAGGAGTAAATTAGAAAGTTGCTTAAAATGTCATGCTCTATCTGAATCATTAAAGAAAATATTTGGGTTCAGTGTCCCTTTAAGGAAGGAAAATCAAACTCATAAAATTTGGTCGCAAAGAATTTGTGAAGATAAGATTTATCTTACACTGTATCAGTGTTAGTATTCGTGAGGAACTTTTTGTATGTTTTACACTTTTTCTTTTTTTCAAATGATTACATCAGAGCTTTCCAAACTTTTCATGTTGGTGACACACTTTGTAGACCTACATCATTTCGCGACACAGTAATTCAGTTGTACTAGCAAAAAGGAGGTTAAACTAACTTGTTTTAAAAGATACGGACACATACATAAATTATATAATAACAAAATGCATTAACAAGTAACAGTATGTATGTGCAAGAATTAAAAAAAGTTTAATATCACCAATAGCTACTTACTATTTTAATGGGATGTATGAGGTTGATGGGATGAACACAGTTTCAGAATATTTGGTGTAATATTAGATAAAGACACTCACATTTCATCATCAAGCATTTTTAAGCTTCCACTTCCTATCCATATATCAAGAGCAGGAGCACCAATGCATTACTGGGAGCTAGCTGCAAAGAAATCCCACTGACTTCTGACTTCAGCTCAACGTTTAAGATGCCACCCTCAGAGCTCTGTGAGTCCGACTGACTACTGCCCACGCTGCAAACACACTGCTGTCCCACTCACTGGCTACACTTGCAGTCACGAGCCAATTAAGGAGACTACATGTGCAGTCAGGAGCCAATGTGCCGCCAAATCCGCCAATGGTAATAGTTTCAGTTCCCACTGAGCTGTGCCAATTGGTTAAGATGATCTGTGACCCCTAGGTATCAATCACGTGTCAACCATGTGATATGCGTAGCAAGCAGGCGGAAAGTCAGAAACCAAAAAACAATTTAAAAAAAAATTATTAAATTTAAAAAAATTTGTGCTGAAGCAGGGACACACCTACACACTGCTGCCGACACACTAGTGTGTCCCGACAAACAGTTTGGAAAGCACTGGATTACATAATACATATTGTGCATATATCTTAAAGCTGAGAGTTAGAAAAAATAGTTATGACTCAAAATTAGGGATTTATTTTAAGACAGTAAATGCAGACATAATATCACTTAGATATGCTAAAAAAAAGAATTATCTAAAAATAATATTTTCAATTTCAACCTCAACTATTTAGTAATCTAGTTTAAAACAGCTTATACTTTATATTTTATTTTTCACATCTTTGTAAACTGAAACTACAAAGCATGTTTTAAGTTTTTGTCCTTGGAGTCATGAATAGATGGATTCACTATTAAAGAGACAGTGAAATCAGAATGAGACTTTCATGATTCAGATATAGCATACAATTTAACAACTTTCCAATTTATTTTTATTATATAATTTGCATTGTTCTCTTATTTTTTTTTGTTGAAACAACATTCCTAGGTAGGGTAAGGAGCTGCAATGCACTGCTGGGAGCTAGCTGTTGATTGGGCATGCACATATATGCCTCTTGTCAATGGCTCTCCCAATGTATTCAGCTAGCTCTAGTACTGCATTGCTGTTCCTTCAACAAAGGAATGAAGCACATTTGATAAAAGAAGTAGTTTAAAAATGTTTGCTCTGTCTAAAACATTAAAAACAATGTGTGTCATGTCCCTTTAAGCTTATTTGTATACTTTGTTTCCCTGAATTTAAACATCTGCATGGAATGTTATATATCAGCTGCTTTGCAATATACATGATAACATTTATCACTCACATGTTTTCATCGATTAAAGATGTTCTGTTGCACAGATAAAAAACAGTGTTATTTTAGAAACTATTATTATTGTTATTTTAACTAACAAACACGTTTGTGGTCATGCTAAATGTAAGGATCGTTACTATCATTTATTTATTGTATTAAAGGGACATTATAATACAAAACTACAAGTTCTAATTGTTTCATTTAAGTTTTTTTTTTAGTATTAGTGACCCGGCAATGTAGGTAAAGTACTAAAATACTGCTCAGGAGCAGTAGGGAACTGCAGGTCCTGAGCATACACAGCTGCTGAGGCAATCACCAGTAGGTGCCGCACAGCTGGATTGTGTGACTGCTGCTTATTGGCTTACTGGCTGTATACTCTGGAGATCAGTAGTGCTCTACTACAGGTGTTAAACACATAGCAATGCTGGGTCATTAATGCTAAAATGATATGCTCTAACAAATTACATGTGATTTTTGTACTATAATGTCCCTTTAAAAAGAGGATATGAGAACAGGAGCCTATGGAAGTGCGCTCGATGGAAGTGCATTCTACCTCACTTGTAATACCAGCGAAAATTTGTGTGCACTGGTATTACTCAGTTGAGCGAAAATATCACTTTCGCGGAAGTGATATTTTGCGCTCCACTTGTAATCTGGCCTTTTGGAAATCACCAGGACCTACTGTGCAAGAGTTCACAGCATATGTATGAGTCTGCGATTGACTGACAGCTGTATTATAAAAGGGGAAAGTACATTTTGAAATATGTCAGACAAAAATCTACTGCTCATTTGAAATGCAGAGTATTTTGCATTGCTTTTTCTTATACATTTGTTGATTATACAATTCTGCCGTATTTAATGGTCCTTTAAGAATATAAGAAGCCTCATGTGCATGCTGTTTTAGATAACTGATTAAGGATTTTCTTATTAAATGTCCCTTTAAAGGGCCACTAAACCCAAAATCATTCTTTCATGATTCAGATAGAACATACAAATTTAAACAACATTACAATGTACTTCTATTATTTATTTTGCTTCATTTTTTAGATATCCTTATTTGAAGAAAAAGCAATGCACATGGGTGAGCCAATCACATGAGGCTTCTATGTGCAGCAACCAATCAGCAACTACTGAGCATATCTAGATATGCTTTTAAGCAAAGAATATCAAGAGAATAAAACAAATTAGATAATAGAAGTAAATTAGAAAGATGTTTAAAAATGCATTATCTTTCTAAATCATGAAAGAAAAAAATGTGGTAGCAGCCATTTAATATGAGATGTATTATTATTATCGCAGTTTATTTATTTATTTTATATTTATATTTGAACACAAAATGTATAATTACACAAAACAAAAATGTATAAACATTTTATTAAACACTGTTACTTGACTAGTAGATACATATTCAATAAAGTTATATAATACTGCTTATTACTTTTTAATTAATTAATTAATTAATTAATTAATTAATTTACTAATTCCTCAATTAATGAAATCATATATCTATTTTTAGCTATTTTTGCTTAAATGACTGCACTTTAAAAAGCTTGCATTCTATATTTTATGAATTTTAATAATTCAGATATGTGCCTTAAGAGCCTAAGAAGACTCACATGCATGTGCTCATTAATTTGAACATTAAATGTAATTTAATAGTAAGCATTTAAAAAAAAGTTTTAGCAACAGGATTTCACATTTTTTTTCTCTTGAAGAATTCAGTGCATCTTTTAGATAAGTTTAGCCATGTTGAAGACATGAAAGCTTTCCCTATGTCAGCATAGTTCTGGTTTCCTTGGTTACAGCCAGTATAGGGTTATGGTAATTTATTCTTGATGGGAAAGCTGGAAAAAAAAAGTTATCCCAAATACTCAACTGCACGGTGGCAACTTGACAAGGAGGCTTTGGTTTCCAAGCCCTTATCTGAAAGAAAAAAAATGTTACATTAATTTAAGATTATAGCTTCATTTTTCATCAAAAGGATTCTTTGTAGTGGTTTGCAACGTTAACTACTTTTTTCAAAAGGATTCTTAAAACATTTAAAAGCAGTTTGAGAAATATATTAATAAGAGCTAAGAATCATAGAAATGTAAAATAAGCATTGACACCAAAATATTACTTATTTCATAAACCTATCAACCAAATTTAATCAAAAAATAATATAGATAATTATGAAGTGAAAATAAATCTGTTGAAAAGCCAGAAATATAAGTATGTGCATGATTTTATTTTAAAACAAAATTATTTATTCATATAGTAAAATAATAATGCATTATAGAACCAATTTGATGATGATCTTTTTAAAGGCATTTTATAGTGTATTTATAAAACTGCCACTCCAACTCAAATGTATGTGTATGCTTTTAGTTTACAACAAAATAATATTAATTCATATTTTTTTTAATTCCAATACAGCAAAATTTTGTGGTGACCCAGGAGTTCCATCAAATGGCAAAAGAGAAGGAAAAAGCTTCATTTTCCAATCAGAGGTATCATTTAGCTGCAGTCCACCCTATGTTTTAGTTGGCTCAAGCACAAGAATATGTCAAGCTGATGGTAGCTGGAGTGGTTCATCCCCACGGTGCATAGGTAATATATGACTTTAAAATTCTTTATATATAAATACATGCAATGCTACATGACTTCACTTGACTTATCTAATCTTAAAACATAAAAGTTCATCCTTTTGAAGTAATGCTACTTGTTTCTTACATGACACAGCACTAACACTTACATTTAGCTAATGACATACTGGAATGTGTGTCAAATCAGCTTAATTATTCATTATGATAAGGAATCCTAGTGAGGCCAATGTGTCTTTGGTTATTCTACTTAGTGTACAAATATGGGATATGTTTTTTGCTTAACAATTAACATTTTATTAAAGATGTGAGCATGACAGTGTTATTGAAATATAACCTAAATTATGTAAATATTACCATGCAATGTTATATTCAGTCAAGCAGTTATAATTGAAGTATTTTCCTAACAGTATATTTGCATGTGTTTTGTTCTGTTTATTGATTTATGTAAATTATATCTTAAACTCTGTGGAACATACTGTTTTGTTAAATAATAATAATAATAATAATAATAATAATAAAGATAATAATAATTATTATAGCACTTTGAATATTTGAAAAGGGAATCTGTATTCTTATATCATATATGTATATATAAGTCATAAATTATAACAAATTATATTAAAAAAATGTTTGTTAAAATACATAAATGTTAGAGTTGAAATTAATATATGGGAGCTGTATGAATGCAAAGCCTGATATTTAAGAAATATTTTGCTATGAATTATTAAGCTTTATTTTGGAGCCTTTCTAAAAGGCTACAAACCATATTAAAAAATATATCTGATTCTACCAAGTTAATTAATTATAATTTATTAATCGTTTTTATTAAATTAACAGACCGAAATGCATATATGATCTCCACATTATACCTAAATACACACTTCTATGTGCTAATTTATATTCCAGTATTTATTTGACTCATTCATTTTCTTAAAGGCTCACAGTATATAAATGCGGGGTGAAGAAAACTTGCTCCTTCCATTATTATGTAAACACACATCGCTGATTTATTCAATAATATCCACACTTAGACAGCATAGTATCTTTATTACCATTGCAAACAATGACTTGCCTGTAAAAATCTATTTTAAGATAGTTCTATCATTGAAAGAGCTTGGGGAAGGAGACAAGTTCATAAACTTAATGCTTGTGCATCAACAAGTGGTAATGCTGTCAATAATACTGTGAAACCACCCCCACATTGAATAGGCTAACCTAGCCAGCTCTAGAAAGAATAATAAGTATTCTATGCTACTGTTAACTACAGTTCTATGCTACTGTTAACTACAGTTTAATGTAATGGATAAACAGATTAGTTTTATAGTACTTATTGACATAGAGTATTTAATAGAAAAGATTATATTCAAATGAAATATATTTCTCTCATAAATATGTAATTTTGTGGAGCTTTGAATGAAAATAGGAAGATAATATACATAATTTTCCTTACCAGAAAACCATTTTTTGTAATATAATAAAAAGATTGTACAGGCTATGATAGATAAACTAATTAGTCTTACAGGGATTGCCTGTAATATAATTAAATAGATAAACTGGAAGGAATTGTGTGTATAACCTCTAGTAAAACTAGTTCGAATTGTAAAACTACTCTCTAAAGACTAGTCCCTTAAGTAAGGTGAGATTGTCCAAACTTTATTCAATATTAACAAAAGAATAAAATTAGAAAGAATTTCCTAAGCGGAAAGAAAACTCTGGATTTAATCACTATATCTCAATGAAGTAAATACAAAGATATCACACACACTCAAAAAATATTAATAATTTACATCCCGTGACTCGGAAATGTCATTGGAAGATGGAAATATTTGAGAGAGTGCTCCACTATGTGAGTTGGTTAAATATTCACATCGTTTTAAATTATCAAAAGAATGAAACTTTTTAAAAGTCAAGTTTTGCCAACCTGTTAATAGATTTGCTTTAACTTTCATTTTGATTGGTCAGAAAGCAATGACTCAGTTTTAAAGGCCTATAAACCTTTGCAAAGTCATTTGAAGTTGAGTTTTACATTTACTTAGTAGCCAGCATACAACAGAAGCCAAAACAAATGCATTACATTAAATGAAATTAATCTTAATATTTTTAATACATAAGTTAAATAAAAAAATAACATAATTGAAAAAACGATTGTATTTTTAAATATTTCGTTTTAAATCAATTTATAATATATTAAATAATTTATAAATACAGATTATTATTCTGTTTAATACACTGTTGTTGTATTTAAATATAATACATGTCTTTGATTGTCAAATGTATCTAGAACAATTGCAAGGAGTGTTTGTGATTAATTTAATTAGCTGTCCATTTTCAAATTGCCCTGATAGTGTTGACAATGACAACTGCTTGTATTAATGATCTTCTCATCTAAGGCTTTTTATAGTTAGGTTCATATAGGGACATTACAACCTGCTAACCAGCAGCAGCATAAATTACAATATTACATAACAATAAATGCACAGATAACATTTCAGAATGTACTGCAGGAACACCCCTTGAAATAAGCTGAACAGGCTGGAAGTAAAGACTTGCCAATATCCAGTCTTAATCATATACAAATTGTATGTGCATGCCTCAAAAACATTATAAACAAAAGCTCTTTTGTTATTCCCAGAGAATAGTAGTGTGTTTGCTAAACACTTTCATACTTGTTAACATTCCTTGAAGGGTTACACAATAATTACTCAACACCCAAATAAATTTAAAAAGACATATATGTAAGTCTACACTGGTTATGACACAGTTCACTCTTTAACATATATGGAGGGCTCAGATCTCTTATCAAGCATAGAAGAGGGATTCTCTCTCTTAATCACTTGGAATTTAATAAACATGCTCACCAACACTTCTATGGCCAATAGCAATGATCAAACTTTATCGGGCTGGTCACAGATTTTAAATAAGTTGTGAAGACACTGAATGTTTAAAAGATGTACAGAGGAGACATAGACTAAGCTGATATTAAATTGACAGTAAAGTCAAAATTAAACTTTTATAATTCTGATAGAGCATGCAATTTTGAACAACTTTCCAATTAACTTATATTATCAAATTTGCTTTGATCTCTTGGTATAATTTGTTGAAGAGTAGTCTCAGAAGCAGCAATGCACTAGACCTCATTAAGAACAACCTGTGAGCCAATAACAAGAGGCATATACTGTACATGTGCCCACTAATTTCCAGCTAGCTCCCAGCAGTGCATTGCTGTCCCTGAGCCTATTTGGGTTTTATCTTTAACTAAAGATAGCAAGAGAACTAAGGAAATTTGGTAACAGGAGTACATTGGAAAGTGGCTTAAACTTACATGTCTATCTGAGTCATAAAAGTTAAATTTTTACTTTAATGTGCGTCCTCTAAACAGTGATGGCTTGATATTCAAAACCTTGCCACTCAGGCAAGATCTTCTCAGAAGTTGCATCGGTACAGTGAAGCCCTCAAAAAATGTAGAAACACAAATTACCTTGAGATATATTTATGCTGCAAAGAAGTGTTCTTTATGTGAAACAGAGAATCCTACATTACAATACAAGGTCTAAAAAAAAAAATACCAAAGATTTTTGTGATTTCTCCCCATGCCAGCAAGATTTGAATATAAAGACCCTCAGTGATATCACCACATTTTAAAAGCTGTGCCCAGCCTGAGAATATTTGCATTACAACTATATTGAAATTTTGAAAACAAAATAAAACCTAATGCTGCTAATTATATCAATTTGGCTACACACTTGCAGGCTTAATAGGTAGTTTAGATGCTATTTTAGTTACAAAGAATTATTTTTTAAGTTCATGCAATTTGAAAAGCCGAAGTATTGACATGTTGGGTTCAAGCTGGTAGCAGGTAAATATATATATATATATTTACTGTATATGCTTGTACTTGTACGTACAAGTTGGCTACTGTTTTACTAGTTTAAATGTGTACGTTTGTTGAAAATGCTTTCTTAAGGTCAGCTATTTTATCCCACTTAGCATGAATCAGTGCATAAACAGTCCATTTACACAGCTGTGAATAGACCTTATTATCATCATACATTTTAAAGAAAACAGTACTGAATAGCAGTAAACCTACAATGTTTTGAAGTTAAATATATAACATTCTAAAAGAGATAATATCATATTCACAGTGTCTCATAAGCAGTACATGCTCTGGTAAAATCATTTTCAAGAAATACATTATTACTTTCAATTGTTAAAGTGGAACAAGCCTCCACAAGATTAATAGGGGATGATAAAAGCAGCTTTTTTAGCACGGGATAGTCCTTTATCAAAAGATATATATATATATATATAAATATATATATATATTAACATTAACATTAACATATAGGATAGCACTCTTTGATTTCCTTTTTTATGGCAAATGTCAGTAGGTATCTATAAGTTAAATTATGACACAGCTCATTATATTTTGCATTTTATTTGCATAATCATTTACATAATCCAGTGTTTCGGCCTTAACTTGGATTATGGATTATGCAAATAAAATGCCAAAGAAAATGAGCTGTATCATAATTTAACTTTATTTTATTTATTGCCTCTATAAAAAAGGCACATGTTCCCCTTCTATTGCAATGTATTTATTTATATATATATATATATATATATATATAGTACAAAACTGGACCTATACAAATAAGGTAACCATATTATTTTGTATATAAGACGTAGCACATAATGTAATATTTTAGAAATGTATAGAGATAACTTTCCCTTAGAATGTTCTCAGACACCATTATCTGATGTGGCTTTTCACATTACTTTCCTATGTGTCTTCCTTTTTGTCAGCAGTATTTTACACTTCTTCCTTCTCCATCTCTCTTTTTTTCCTGATCTCTCTGTCTTCCATCCTCTCCCTTATCTATATTTTCTCTCTCTATCTTTTTATATACCTTTGTCCATTCTCTCTCTCTCTCTCTCTCTCTCTCTCTCTCTCACTCTCACTCTCTCTCTTTCTCTCTCTCTCTCTCTCTCTCTCACTCTCTCACTCTCACTCTCACTCTCTCTCTCTGTTTTGCTTTTGTTTCATTTCACTAAATTCTCTCTCTATTTAAAACCATAGCACTTCCTTTGTACTTCTCACAAACACCCTCTTTTTCTCATTTTTTCATCCTCTGGAATCTAGAATTGATTCCATTCTGCATGGTCTCCTGCAATTACCAAAACTAGATTCACATACTTTTGGGATAAACATTTCAGGGACATTCAATTTACACAAACCTAGATTACGAGTTTTGTGTTATGAGTCAAATAGCAGCGTTGTGGCCCATAACGCATCATTTTCTCTAACGCAGCCATTACAAGTCTTGTCGGTATAGGTGTACCGCAAGCCTTTTAGTCTGTAACGCAACGTCAGTACTGAACTCCTAAAAATTACGTTTTTTAATGGGATTCCCATAGCGCCAGTATGATGAGTTTTGCGTTCTGGCCTAAAATGACAAGATCTGTAATGCAATCTAAAATCAGTAGTTATGAGTAGTTATGAGTCTTACACTACAAAGCTGTAACATAAAACTCATAACTAAAGTGTTAAAAGCTACTCTAACACCCATAAACTACCTATTGACTCCTAAACCGAGGCCCTCCCGCATCGCAAACACTAAATTAAATATATTAACCCCTAATCTGCCATTCCCTATATCGTAGACACTTTAAAAAAATATTAACCCCTATTCTGCTGCTCCCTGACATCCTCACCACTCTACTAAAGTTATTAACCCCTAAACTGCCGTCATCCCGCATTGCAAACACTATTTAAATATTATTTACCCCTAATCTGCCATCCGCCCACATCACCCTTACTATACTAAAGTTATTAAGCCCTACATTGCCGCCACTATAATAAACCTATTAACCCTTAAGCAGAAAGCTCCCCCACAACGATATATACTAAACTAAATCCTATTGGTTGTTCAAATCAGCCAATAGAATTTAAGCAGCTCTCATTCTATAGGCTGATTCATCATCCAATAGAATTAGAGCTGCTTAAATCCTAGGAAAGCAAGGGACGCCATCTTGGATTGCATACTTTGCATTGAAGATTCAGTGTACGGCGGTGACCGTATGAAGAGGATGCTCCATGCTGGATGTCTTCAGGATGGACCTGCTCCGTGCCTACGGGATCAAGATAGAAGATGCCGCCTGGATGAAGATTGAAGAGGCAGTCTGGATGAAGACTTCTCGCCACTTGGATCAGGACTTCAACTCCGGGATGAAGATCATTCAAGCGGGACTTCAAAAACTGTAAGTAGATCATCAGGGAGTTAGTGTTGGGCTTTTTTTAAAGGTTTTTTTGGGTGAATTTTCTTTTAGTTTAGGATCTGGGCAGTAAAAGAGCTAAATGCCCTTTTAAGGGCAATGCCCATACAAATGCCCTTTTTAGGGCATGGGGTAGCTTAGGTTTTTTAGATATTTTTTGTTTATTTTGTGAGTTGGGGGGTGGGGTTTGTAATGTTAGTGGTCTTTGTAATTTTTTTTTCACTAGAAGAGCTGATATCTTTAGGGCAATACCCTACAAAAGACCCTTTTAAGGACCATTGGTAGTTAATTCTAGATTAGGTTTTTTATTTTGGGGTGTTTTTTTATCGGTATTAGAATAGAAATATTTTTTTTATTTTTGATCATTTGTTTGTTATTTTGTGTAATGTATATTTTTAGGGGGTGTTTTTTTTTAGCAAAAGAACTGTTTAATGTAGGGCAATGCCCTACAAAAGGCCTTTTTAAGTGCCCCCCAAAGTAGGGTGACCATATTGCCGCTTTAAAAATGGACACATATGAAAAATATATATGTTAGGGCTGTTTTCAAGGCTATTTAAAGAAATGTTTTTTTATATAAGAACCCTGACATATGTATTTTTTATATTTCTCCCTTTTTAAAGCGTCAATATGGTCACCTTACCCAAAAGGGCCTTTTAAGGGCCCTTGGTAGTTTGGGGGGTGGGGGTTTGTATAGTGTTAGGGTTTTTTGTTTTTTTTGTTGGAGCAAAAGAGCTGTTTAACTCAGGGCAATGCCCTAGAAAAGGCCATTTTAAGGGCCCCCCAAAAGGCCCTTTTAAGGTCCCTTGGTAGTTTATTCTAGATTAGGCTTTTTTTATTATGGCGTGTTTTTTTTTTTTTTTTAAGGGTTTTAGAATAGGAATAATGTTTATTTTTCTGGATAATTTTTTTTATTTTTTTTAATAGTCGTTTTTTATTTTTTGTAATGTTAGGTTTTAGTGTAAGGCAGTTAGGTTTTATTTCACAAATAAGTTTGTATTTATTTTAGCTAAGTAGTTAGTAAATAGTTAATAACTATATACTAACTAGTCTACCTAGTTAAAATAAATACAAACTTACCTGTGAAATAAAACTAAAACCTAAGCTAGCTACAATGTAACTATTAGTTATATTGTTGCTAGCTTAGGTTTTATTTCACAGGTAATTATTTAGTTTTAAATAGGTATTATTTAGTTAATAATTTAATTAATTTAGATCTAATTTCATCATGTTAACTTTAGGGGGTGTTATTCACTTGATAAAATTTCTTCAATTTCAATTTATAATGTAACAAATAAGCAGTTGTGTGCAATGCTGTTTAAAAAGTGAAATTAAAGGGACAATAAACACTTTTTTTTCTTTCATGATTCAAAAAGAGCGTGCAATTTTAAACAGCTTTTTAATTTACTTCTATTATCTATTTTGCTTTATTTTCTTGATGTCCTTTGTTAAACATCACATATAAATAGGCTCAAGAGCTGCTGATTGGTGGCTGCACATGGATGCCTCATATTATTTGCTCACCCATGTGAATTGCTATTTCTTCAACAAAGGATACCAAAAGAATGAAGCAAATTAGATAATAGAAGCAAATTGGAATGTTGTTTAAAATAATATTCTCTACCCGAATCACGAAAGAAACATTTTGGGCTTCATGTCCCTTTAAAAATAAGGATTCTAGGTATTATATTATTATTATTATTATTAATATTATGTTTAGAGTATCTTTGCTTATATTATTTATATATTTATATAAATATAGAGTGCAGTTCTCCATGTATAAATCTAGGATTCTGCCAAGCTAGCAGTGGAATCTTTTAATGATATTAATTCTAAATTGTTTACTCACTTTGTCAGTCAACTAAGTACAATAAAAGGGACACTGAAACCCAATTTTATATTTTAGGATTTAGATAGAGCATGCAATTTTAAGCAACTTTATAATTTACTCCTGTTATAAATTGGTCTTCATTCTCTTGCTATTTTTATTTGAAAAGCAATAATGTAAGTTTAGAAGCTGGACTATTTTTTGTTCACAACCTGGGTTGTGCTTGCTGATTGGTGGATAAATGCTGTCCAGCGTCTGAACCAAATATTGTCTGGCTCCATAGCTTAGATGCCTTCTTTTTCAAATAAAGATAGCTAGATAACAAAGAGACATTGATAATAGGAGTAAATTAGAAAGTTTCTTAAAGTTGCATGCTCTATCTGAATCATGAAAGAAAAAGTTTGGGTTTAGTATCCCTTTGACTAAGGTTACACTGTTCTTGTTTTTGTTAATTATTTTATTGGTTTCTTTTTTTTTTTTTTTTAAGAGCCATCTTGGACATCTTGTGGAAATCCAGGAATACCTCGCCATGGCTTCCAAAATAATACATATGGTTATCAGGTAAATGCTTTAGATGTTTTTCTATGGGGCTAATAAACAAAGTAATGAGTAAAAAAGGAGTCGTTTTGATAAACAGAAAGTCAGTTTTATGTTTCCAGATTGCTTAGCTTCATGTTAAAGTCTTAATATATTATAAATCAACAGGGGCATAATTACAAGGGTCTCACAGTGAGTTTCCTTTATAAATATGGTGGCACAGTTTTTTTAAGATGGCCGTCACTGAGTAGACGTACAAAAAACCTGCCAACGTAATTGTACACTAAGGCTACAAATGTACACAAAACCTGGTGTGAACTAACCAAGGGGCAAGGATGACTCACAATCATAGAAAGGCATCTCCTCTTGTTATTCTGTGGCTTCTGACTTATCTTCTGCTTATTTCAAACAGCAAGAAAGGGCACTGTTGAAATGGGGGGACAACCACACTTTCAAATATATTAAGGGGCTGAGTTATGCTCAGGCTTTAAGTATTTTTTATAAAAAGAAAAATCAATAACAAGGGGTCATGATGTCAAACTTAAGTGTAGTAGATTCAGGAGTAATTTGTTGAAGCACTTCTTTACAGAAAGGGTTATTGATTTATGAATGCAGCTATTTCCGCACGAGCCTGCAGGCTCCCAGGAAATATAAGTTAAGAAGCAGCGGTCATAAGACCTTTGAGGTGGGGGACAGCAATCATCCCGATCGAATACGATCTGGATGATTGACACCCCCTGCTAGCGGCCAATTGGCCGTGAATGTGCAGGGGACGGCATTTCACCAGAAATGCTTGTGCAATGTTAAATTCTGACAGCGTATGCTGTCAGCATTTAGCGATGTCGGGCGGACATGATCCGCTACAGCAGATCATGTCTGCCCGACACTTAATTAATCTACCCCATGGAATAAACTTCCACAAGAGGTGGTAATAATAAACACTGTTTGGGACATAAGAATGCCTGGTATAAGCATAAGGTATTTCTATGAACTAGATAAGTTTATACTTTTAGGAAATAATGGGCAGACCTGTTGTTTCTATGGTTCTTATCTGCTGTAAAAATCTATGTTTCTATGGTTCTATATTTTGTAAGTCTGTAATGCATAGATGCCTTAGAAAAGTCAAAACATTTCAGGTGTCAGATGGGTATTATTGCTTTCATCTATACTATGAGGCACCCTCTTTTTTGCCTTTAATTGTTTTTAATTTTAAAATATAAAGGCATGAAGTATTTAATACATAGTTTATTCTTATATTCTTAAATGAATATATAGGAAGTGTGAGACTTATTTTATATATGTAGGGCTGGAAATGTTTATATATTTCTTTATAGTAATTATAACAGTCATGCTTATGCATTGTTTCTTTTTTGTTTACCTGCAAAAAAGATCGGAAAAGTTGTCCAGTTTTACTGCAAGAAAGGATACCTGCTCCAGGGATCCACCAGCCGCACTTGTCTTCCTGATCTCACATGGAGTGGCCTCCAGACTGAATGCATCCGTAAGAAAAATCATTTCCCTTTAAACAAACATTATTTCCATATTTTTTTTAATATGCCTTAGAAACTCATCACTGCTTTACAAAAGGTCTGCATGCATGTGAATGGCTTAAAAGTATGTAACTGTCATTTTGTTAGCAAAGTGTGCATATTTAATGCATTCTAGGTACACACTGCATGAAATATCTTCTGAGCATTGTTTATGTCCTTTGTAATTTCCAAAGGACTGTACCATCTTTCTTAGGGTACCATGTATACAAAAGTGTTAAAAATGATATAAAACTACCTTTAGGTTGCAGGTATAAGTTGACATGTATATATTGTCTAAATGACATAAGATATTGTTGTTTACACTCATTTTACAGATGCATATATTCCAAAATCCAAACTATTCAGAGATCCAAATATTGTCCAGTCTCAAGCATTTTGGATAAAGGATTTTCTACCTGTATATAAAATTCCCTTGAAGCTCAACACATTTTAATTGGGTTGTAGCTTCAAAAAACAAAACCAGATATTTCGTATACAAAAATAAAGAAGACATTTCTCATACATTTTATACTCTGGAGCTGTAGTATAACAAGTCATTCAAAACACATTAAAGGAAAAAACTTTTTTACAGTACACTGCCCCTTTAAAGACTAGAAAGGTGCATCAGGAATTGGCTGCTTCTAACCATACTCCACATCCCTCCTATGAAGTGTTGCTCTTTCTAAAATATTTGCACATATTCTATCACAACTTTCTATACAATCAATACCTCATAAAAAACCCATTCAAAACAAATACTATCGAAAACAGAAAACCCCCTACATGACTTCCATGTTCTTTTAACGTACCTGTACGTATCGGACGCATACTATTTCTCAAGAATTGTTTGTTTATAGTTCATGCAATGTTATTGTTTTTGTTGTTTTTTTTTAATTTTTATTTTTTTTATTTATGATATGACCTAAAAGCGTATTTATTCAACAAAACAGTCTAAGAGTTGCACAAAAACAAAAAGCGCTAATGCATAGAGCTCATAAATGGGATTATACACATTTTCTGATTGCTATATTTCACTAGAGGAAAATAATCCACTTATAGTGTGTGATGCCTTCTAATAAATATGATCCTTATAAATAATTTATACAGATTTTTCATTCCTAGAAAAAAAATAATAAACAAATGAAACATTTGGAACTTCATTTTATGAAGAACACTAATCTCGACCTAATAAATGTTATTACTAAATAAATAAAAGGTATATACATTACAAATATTAACAGACTCATTTTTTAAGAATTATTTTTTATGATTGATACGGAGCCACAAATTGACAGACTAATGTGTTTCCAAAAACATTCATTACATACAGTATGCAAAAAAAAGGATTAATGGTAGAATAAAACAACCATCGATCTTGCTCTAATATTTCTATTACATTTTTTTCAGCCCACAGCTGTAAGCAGCCAGAATCACCATTACATTCAAATGTTGTTGGAATGGATCTTCCGTCACTTGGTTATACACTGATTTACACTTGTCAGCCAGGATATGTACTCTCTGGGGGCACAGAACATAGAATTTGCCAAACAGATAACACATGGAGTGGAAAAGTTCCAGTTTGTACAGGTAAAACAGAAAATAAATGTAGGTTTAAGTGTGAGTTTCTTATTTTATAATAGTTAGGAAAAACAGATCATTTGTATTTGTTAAATACAAATAATATTAACTGTTTTTCACTAAATTGCCAAATATCTACCAATTGAAAGTAAATCATATGATTTAATCACTGTCTAAGTATATGTCGTAGGTTTAAGAGCATAACATGCAGATCTATTTTATTTTTTATTTTTATTCTAGTCCTTTAAAGCAGTGTTTTTCAACTGAAGTCCTCAAGGCACACTAACAAGCCAGATTTTCATGATGTCTGAACTAGAGCACAGGTGAAGTAATCAGCTGTAGGGTGAGAGCAGGTTACTGATCGACTGATTATTTCACTAATGGTCTAGTTCGGATATCATGAAAACCTGGCTGTTGGTGTGTCTTCAGGACTGGAGTTGAAAAAGAATGCTTTAAAGAACTTCTGTTTGGAATATTTACTCCATCCAAATTACTTAAAGGGACATGAAACCCAACTTTTTCCTTTCCTGGTTCAGATAGAGCATTTGATTTTAAACAACTTTCCAATTTACTTCTATTATCAAATTTGCTTCATTCTCTTGTTATCCTTGGCTGAAGGAGCTGCTATGCACTACTGGTAGCTAGCCAAACACATCAAGTAAAACCAATGACAAGAGACATTTATGTGCATCCACCAATCAGCAGGTAGTTCCCAGTAATTTGCTGTTCCTAAGCTTGTCAAATAAGGATACCAAGAAAATGAAGCCTGATCTGTCTGATCATTAAATAATTTTTTTAGGTTTCAAGTCCCTTAAACTAATAAAACCAGAAATCGTGGATTTCTTTTATGGGTGTTGGGTAGACATACAAACGGTCAATAACAAGCTCATTTCAAATGATATATGTGTGCAGTTAATCTTTTTTTTTTTTTTTAATTAAATATATTATAACTAGTCCTAAAGCCCGTTCACACGGGCCATTTTTTGCAGTACAGTGGTCCCACCCCTTGCGTTCTCTCCCTCCCACTCTCTTTTGCTTTCTCTCTCTCCCACCTCTCTTTTGCGCTCTCTCTCACCCTCTCTTTTGAGCTCTCTCCCCTCTCTCTATCTCCCCCCTCTCTCTCTCTCTCTCTCTCTCTCTCTCCCCTCTCTCTCCCCTCTCTCTCCCCTCTCTCTCTCTATCCCCTCTCTCTTTCTCTCCCCCCCCTCTCTCTCTCTCTCTCCCCCCTCTGTCTCTCTCTCTCCCCCCCTCTCTCTCTCTCCGCTCTCTCTCTCTCTCTCTCTCTCTCCTCTCTCTCTCTCTCCCCTCTCTCTCTCTTTCCCCTCTCTCTCTCCCCTCTTTATATCCCCTCTCTC
Organism: Bombina bombina; assembly: GCF_027579735.1. NCBI lineage: Eukaryota > Metazoa > Chordata > Amphibia > Anura > Bombinatoridae > Bombina > Bombina bombina. The sequence continues at coordinate 1,032,382,083 of NC_069503.1, read as the reverse complement.
ACTCTCCCCACATCTCCCCTTCTCTCTCCTCTCTCTCTCCTCTCTCTCTATCTCCCCCCTCTGTCTCTCTCTCTCCCCTCTCTCTCTCCCCCCTCTCTCTCCCCTCTCTATCCCCCCTCTCTCTCCCCTCTTTCTCTCCCCTCTCTCTCTCTCTCTCTCTCTCTCTCCACATCTCCCCTCTTTCTCTCTCCCCTCTCTCCATCTCCCCTCTCTCTCCCCCTCTCTCTCTCCCCTGTCTCTTTCTCCCCTCTTGATCTCTCTCTCCCCCCTCTCCCCTCTTTTGAGCTGTTTGAGCTCTCTCCACGGACTTTCACGGCCCTGCCCCCGGCCCCGCCACCTTCACGGGCCTTCACGTGCCTTCACGCTAGACCACGCCCCCTTTACAGGTCTTCATGCTAGGCCACGCCCCTTCATGCTTGGTCACACCCCGCACACGCTCGGCCATGCCCACTTCTTCTTGCGGCAGTCGGCAGATCAGGTAGGGAATCCAAGGCCAAGTGTGTTTGTCCTCGTGCTGTCTCTACTGCGCATGACAGCTTCGGACAAACACACTTGGCCTTTTATAGTATAGGATGTTTAAACATTTTATTGCAAGTGAAAACGTACTAGAAAGCTAATTTTTGTATAGCCTGCAATAACATTGAAATTAAAAATGTCAAATAATTTAGTTTTGGCTATTTGAAAGATTTAAACTTACACAAAATAAATATTCTGTTTATAGCTACATAATTGAAGTAAAGGTTTTCAACTTGCAGAAAGAATTGACCTCAGCAAAATTCCCTTTTTAAAGAAAGATCTTTGTGCATGGGAACATTTTACAATGTGTCCTTTTTCCTACTCTGGGGTGCTGAAATATTTTGTGCACATATTGTTTTTGTTAGGAATAATTCAATTCACAAAACCTTTTGTTATTTGATCAGATTAATGTATATGTGACTCTCAGGCCAATATTAACAAACATTATTCATACCGTATTGTGCAGTGGTTGATAAGTTGACACTAAAGACCCCATTTAAGTAGGGAACATTTCTGCAGCACTTCCAGCTAACAATAAAGCATCTGCTGGAGGAAGTTAATATTGCACACAAAATCTCTAGGAAATACGCAACCTTTGCTCTCATCCAAGCAAAATGTGGGAAAACAGGGGGTTGTCAATCCCCTGGATGAATCAGTCTGAGTTGATTTTACTCCACCATCTCTGTCGAAGCAAAGAGGTTAGAACACAGTAGTCTTACAACTGCTGCTTCTTAAAAGGACAGTTTACTCAAAAACTTTCTCTCCTTTAATTTGTTCCCAAAGATCAATTTTACCTGCTTGAGTGTATTAACTTATTAACAAATAACTCCTTTGCCTTTATATTTTTATTTGAAATAGCTGATTTAGCCTATGGTATCCCTACCTATACTGAAAGTTTCTATACCTAGGTATAGGCTATTGATAAAATATGTAAACACAGTCAGCAGAAGAAATTACACTCACAGTTGTAAGTGGAAGAGATAAAGCTCTAAAATGTTAATTTTCAATTGTTCTTTCTAAATATTGTAAAAAAAAAACAGGGAAGCGTGTGAGTGATAAGATAACAAGATCTGATCTGTCAGCAAGTCAAGCCTTTTATGATGGGCTGTGGTTTCAAAGAGCAAATTCAGCTAATTATTTTGCAAAATAGAGCATAATTGAGCAATTTCTCATCATTTTATATGCTCAGCTGGTATAACAAGTAATAGGGGAACACATTCAGGAAAAAATGATTTTACAGTTAACTGTGCCTTTAACTTGCAGGTGGCGAGCTCAAAGTAGCAAACTTGGCTTCAGGGGCTCTAAAGCTGTATCTGCACATCAGTATCGGGGGCCTAAATATACATCAGTTATAAAACTACTTAATTACATTATCATTTTGAGCAAATTTTGTCTAATAAATCTTGAATACATTTTCTTTTGATTCAATTTTGGTTCTCATGATAACAATCAAATAAATAACAGAGAAACATAGAAACACATATTTTGACAGCAGATAAGAACCATAGGCTCAACAAGTCTGCCCACATTTCTTATAAAGTATAAGCATAATTAGTTCATTGGATAGTCTTATGCTTATCACAGGCAATCTTGAAGTCCCCTACAGTGTTTGTCTTTACCACCTCTAATTGAAGTTTATTTCATAAATCAATTAACCTTTCTGGGAAGAAGTGCTTCCACAAATTACTCTTAAATCTGCTACCCTTCAGCATGAGATCATGATCATCTTTTTTAGACCATGAACCATTTTAGTAACACTCCGTTGAACAGATTTAAGTTTATTTATTTCCATCTGAAGATATGGCCTCATTAATTGCACACAACAGTCTTTCAAGCTGAGAATGAACTAGTGATCTGTAAAGTGTCATCAATAACCTTATTTTCCCTGCTGTAAATACCTTCACCTATGCTACGGTGCATTCTACTGGCCTTACTTGCTGCAAAAGTTCATTGCTTACCAAATTTCAAATTATCTAAAATAATAATTCCCAAATCCTGTTCCTCGTTTGTAACAGTCAAAGAAATGTAATTGAGTATGTTTACCCTTTGGATTTTTTTTTCCTAAATGCAAAGTTTTGTGTTTTATATCACTTCTCATTACATCCACACCCCCAGGAACATTAACACTATTATAAATTTTTGTATCTGCAAGCAGAAATATCTTTCTCTGTGACACTTTTCTGATAAAGCTGATAAATATGTAAAAAAAAGACTCAGACTCCTGAGGAATAACATTAGTTGCTACCCCGCTGCTAAATGCGCTCTAGACTAAGAAAGTATAACTTATTAAATAGTTTATTGTGTGAAACAGGGTAACATCCTTTGCTGCAATCAAGAAAAGCTACATCTTTTTCTCCACCCTGATCTAACATTTTGGTTCCATACTCAAATAAGTGAATTAGATTAGTCTCACGTGATCTTTCTGTAGTGTCACTGTCACCACCGTATCCAAGTTAACCCTCGCTATTCTTGGCCTCTAGATGGTGTCAAGTGGAGGGATTCCTTAAACGGGAATGACTGTGACAAAAGTATACATAGAAAAAATGGTCTTGAGATGCACGATTCATTGAAAGAGCAGGCAGCAGACAAAGCAAGGTTGTTAAACAATACGAAATCAGGACAGGTGGCTGGCAAGGCAAGATCATGAAACAATCCTAGGTCAGGGCAGGCAGCTAGCAAGATCATTAAACAATCCTAGGTCAGGGCAGGCAGCTGGCAAAACAAGGTCATTACACAATCCAAGGTCAAGGTAGCCCAGGGTACAAATAGACTAAGAAAAAAGAAAAAGCACTAGGATGCTGGAAACTGACCATAGATGCATAGCCGCATGACCCCAACAACCAGAGATGAACACCCACCGTCTTTACAGGGAAGGTACCTGACAGTGGTCCCTCCTAAAAGGTTGCCTCAGGACACCTCCTGGATGATCCATATGAGACAAATGAAATGCCCAAATGAGAGAATCTGCTTGCAGATGGTTCACAGGCTCCCAAGAGCACCCCTCAGGACTATGTCCCTTCCAGTGAATAAGATACTCAAGTTTTCCAGCACGAAACCTGGAATAAAGAAAAGCTTCTACCTCATATACATATGTCGGATAGCAGAAAACCAGCGAGTCTCGAAGCACCAGTAAATCAACAAGAAAATTCCACAGGCTAGTGGAATAAGTAAAAACCCTGCAAGGTTTGCGGTTTGAATACTAATAAAGAAAAAATTTTCAGAAGCACTTTATAAATGTATTTTCTATTAAATGGTTTTGTGATATTACATTTATAAATATGATATATAAAAAAATAGAATAATACATTTCTAATATATGTATCCAATCAAATGTTTATGAAGTAAGTTCCTGCTATCCTGAGAAGTTTTCATTGAGCTTTATACGTAGAGCTTTTTGAAGCTCCTGTAAATGTGCGCACCCTGGTGCAAGTATTGTGTGGGGGATTATACCTAACAGTATCAAACTATGTTTTTCTATTCTCTGTCTCTTTGAGGAAACCACCTGAGGTATTCAAGATTGTATTTTCTCTTTATTATTATTATATATTGCTACAATGTTAAACATTGCACTTTTTGCACATTTTTGTACATTTTTAGTTTGTTTTATTATTTATTTATGGTACAAGTGTAACTTTTTAGTATAAACGATGCAGCAGGAAGAGTAGGCAAGAGCGCTGGATGCAGGCCATAATTGCAATAAAAGATAGTAAAAGTAGTGTAGTCATTCTTGACATTGTTATATGCAAATTCTGCTACAGGCAAAAGATAAAACCAGTCATCATGCAAATAAGCACACTAGCAATGTAAATAGTGCTCCAAAGTGTTATTGGTTGCTTACACCTGACCATTGTTTTGAGGATGATATGCAGCAGTGTAAAATGTCTAAATATGTAACAGACAACATAATTCTTTCCAAAATTGTGAGGTAAATTGTACCTCTCTTTCAGAGATGATCTCTTGTAGTAGTCCATGAAGTCATGATAATCTTCTTGAAAAAAGCTGTCAAAAGCTGAGACTCTTTACGGAATAAAATGTACCATTTTGGTTAGATTTTACAGGCAAAGGTACAAGAAAACCACAGAAACTTAATACAGATTTCTTGGACCTGGCACAAATGTCACAGGAAGAAACATATATAGTAACATTATTCCTTAAGCCAGTCAACCATTAATACTGCTGTAGTAGATGTATGGTCTTGCGTATACCTGGATCACCTGCCAGTGGAGCATCATGAACAATACATAATATCTCTAGTTGAAAAGAAGGAGGTACATATAATCTGTCCCCAAAAAAGTACATTCAATCTTTCTTTTGAAAATTTAATTCTTCAGGTGCTCTTCAGGAATTGTTTAATTTGAGACAACAGAGAAGTGTGGGTAGCAACAGAAACAATGTGATGGGAGAATTGACTTGGGAGCCTCAGATAAATCAGTCTGTTAAGAATGAATAGAAGACAAGGTATCTACCTTTCCAGTACATGGTCCAGGCTAATAAATAATATCTAGAAAAAACAATGCCCAACAAGCTTGTCGAGGGCTTAGGCATTGAGCTGAACAAAGTTATTTAAATTGTTTGTGGTCTGTATATATGGTGAAAGAATGTTCTACCACTTTGCAAAAGGTATCTTCACTCTTCCAGAGCAGATTTGGTTGCCGACAGCTCACGATTTCCTACCTCATAGTTTACTTTGGCTGGAGTTAGATATCTGGAAAAGTAAGCAATAGGACTTAAAGAATTCTGAGGTGGTTGTCATTGAGATAACGCAGCTCCCACGTGAAGAATGGGGGCTTGAGTGATCAGATGTTTGATCCATAGTAATATATATTTGATGTGCCTCTAAAGAAGCTGAATACACAAGAATGCAATCTAGGTAAACTACCACACATGTATCCAACAGATCTCTGAGAATATTGTTCAAAAAAGTGGCTGGGGCATTTCATAACCCAAAAAAACTGCTCATAGTGTGTTCTAAATGCTGTTTTCCATTCATCTCCTTTATGTATGCATACAATATTATATGCTCCCCTAAGATCGAGTTTAGAAAATATTTGTTCTGAAAATAAATGCTTCTATTAAAGTTCTGGAATTAGAGGCAGAGGATACCTGTTCTTTACTGTAATGCTATTTAGTTGAGGATAGTTGATGCTAGGTTGTAGTGAAACATCCTCCTTACCAACAAAAATATCCACAGTAAAAGTTGAGGGGAGCATGAATCCCCTTGAAAATAACTTTTTTAAAGTAGCAAATTCTGGCTCCAAAAGTGGCCATATCAATCTCTATAGGTTTAAGCAAAGTTAGCGATGCTGGAGGAAAAGAAGGATGACAATGCAGGGCCTGTCAGAAAGAAGGTATTTCAGCACATACATGTAGAAGAGATGTTCTCACATCTGTCGGTCAATCTGTATGACCAACAAGGCAAAAGCTTCTAGAGAAGTAGGAGTCTCAACCCAAGCCAATGCATCTTTAATTTCTTCAAATAAACCAAGGAAAATTTAACTCCAAAAAGTTGCTTAATTCAAGCCACATAAAGCAGACCAGCATCTAAACTCTGAAATGTAATCTTCCTAAGGATGCTTCCATTGCTGTTGATAATGTAGATTAGTATGAGCAGCAAAGGCTAATTGGGTATCCATGGCTCCAAAAAAGGAATCCAAAGGAAACAGGGATCATTAATCTCCAGGAGTTGGTGGGCCCAGATAATTGGAGCTTTATCTAGTAATGTAATAACTATACAAACTTGTGCTAGCTCCTCCAATTGGTAGTCAACTCTTGTGGCCTCTGACAACTTTCTGGCTTGTTTGTAATATCAGGAATGCCACTGTCACAACCGCATCCAAGTTTATCCCCTCCCTATTCCTGGCCGCTAGTCAGCATCAGCTGGAGGAATTCCTTAACATGGACTGACTGTGACAAAGTATACTTGAAAACAAAAGGGGCCAGAAATGAAAGAGTCAGGGGAGATCAGGCGGCAACATTGTTAAACAATCCAAGGTCAGAGCAGGCGGATGGTAAGGCAAGGTTGTTAAACAATCCAAGGTTAGGCAGAGGGCTGGCAAGGCAAGGTCGTTACACAATCCAAGGTCAGGGTAGACAATGTACAAACAGACTAAGAACAAAGAGTAAGCACTAGGTTTCTGAAAACTGGCCAAACAAACAAGCAACACAAAGATGGACTGACATTACTTATAAAAGGCCAAGGGGTGTGACTGCAATAGGTTAGCAATGTGTATGGTTACCTGTAAAATTACATAAACAAATTATTTTATGATGCTGACCACTAGGAAGGCAAGAAGCGCATGCACGTGGATAGCAACTATGGGAACAAGAAATAACACCTACCACATTGCCAGACCTGGAGACATGTTTAAATGGGCACAGCAAATGAACACGAGCAAGTGATCGATACATAGTCACACAGCCATGATGACAAGAGACAGAAATTGATTGTCCCGGCAGGGAAGTTAACTGACAGTCTCTATGAAAGTCATAATTTCCATTAATTTTCCTACTAATTAAACCAACAGTCCTGTAGTTACCAGTGTCTTCAAAATTGCCCTTTTGATGGAGAGGTGCTACATTAGCAATTCACCGGAACAACTCCTGTCAATAAAGATTGATTAAATAGATGCTAATGGGGCAGCTAGCACATATTGGGTTAATTTAAAACCCTTGAGTGACTATTATCTGATTCCACAGACTTTTTAGCTTTTATTTTTGATAATGCCAATAAAAGGCAAAGGAATGATTGGTCAAAGTGCATTTTAGTTTCATCAAATCCAGGCAACTTTTAGCTCATTGTTTATCCTAGCTTAGCCTTAGATAATTATTTATAATAAAACATTTCAAGGTTTTCTCTACTGTTGGGTTTATTGTTGCTGCTTTAACATCCTTTAGTCTCCAAAACCGTTTTAATCATGTCAGGCTCTTCTGGAGCACATATGCATCTAAAAATTATTAACAAACCACACAAGGTTCACTCAGTGCAGCATGAAAGTATGTAACATAAATAACACTAGTCTGATTCCAAAAATGCATTCCTCTTGTCTGGCATAAGGAAACCACATACATCAAATTCTGAAGGAAACAAGGATACACAGAGAGAACCTAATAATAAAGAAAAAACACCATTTGTTTAAATTTGATAATGGTCTCAACTCACAAGGCACCCTCTATGTGTCTTTGTCTACATATTGCTTTTTGGTGTTTGTGTGTTTCTTGCAAAATCCATAGTTATTATCAGATTATCCTTTAAAGTAAAGGCTAACATGGGGATTTATTGACTTTTTTATAGCACAGGTAGATTTGTAGTATAAAGATACTGATGACATATTCAGCAATAAGGTACTGCACCAGTATCCAAATATGCTAGAAATGTAAATAATATCCTGCATGCTTTTTTAATCTATATGGTGTCATCTATTTTAAATCACCTGTGCTAGAACAAGATAAGCATATCGTTTTTTTATTTTTTACCACATCTGATAGGAAAACATGTGATACATATTTGTGGTCCTTTTTTCTCTACATCAGTTATTTAAATCTTAAGTTAGTTTTCTTTTTATATGTATAATATTATACAAATGCATTTAATACAATAAATATACCAAATATTTTAAAACTGTGACTTTCCCAATATTGCAAACATGGACAGGCCAATGACAAATTACCTTTTGGGTTCACCAGGTTCGCAGCCGGTCGGTCTGTTGAAATATTATAAAATAGTGGGCTGAACCTCATTGTGCTGACAAGTAGCAATGTGTCTTCCATAGGATATAACGGAGATTGCAACTTCAACAAATGTCAGCTCAGTGGCAATGTCAGGAGCAGGGGCGCTGTCTTTAAAGCGTGTTTACATGAAATAGACTGTGCATTTGCGTAAATAAAAAAGTTGTATGTGTAGTAACACTTCAAATTATGCATATATATATTCAGTTTCACTGTTTATACACTAGATTTATCACACTGGGAAATATCACCCCTGAAAAGCAGGCGAGACTGAAATGGCTGAAAAGGGATAGCTAAGATGGAGGACAGTACTTTCAATATTAGAAACCCACAGCAATGTTGCCCCATTAAAATACAGGTTACTCCCATGGAAGGCCCAGTAAACTCCCAAGGACCACCTATATATTCAACATATCTGCGATCGACTTTGTTAATAAAGCCTAAATAAATAAACACTTCCTTTTAAAACTATAGAAGCTGGGGTATTGTATGTTACAATATGTATGTAAACTGTAAACATGATTGTACTAATCTTCTATTGTGTCCTTAGGCATATATCACGTTTAAGCATTTGTAATATTCATATTTCATCATATTAATATATATCTATATCTACATCTATAGATATATATTAATAATATTATAGAACATGTTTGCTACTGTGCAATGGCAATATTATAAGTAAAACACGACTGCGCAATTACAGTCGCAATATAATGAAATATGAAAATTACAAACACGGATACGCAATCACTATATTGTTAAATATGAAAACACAAAAATTGTGACCGCATTATTGTGAAATATGAAAACACGAAAATGCAATCGTAATATTGTGAAATGTGAATATTGTGATTGCAAATGTACGTTCACAATATAATGCAAATATAAATATCTAAAATGCACAATCACAATATTAAAATAAGTAATATTAGACCCCAAAGGACACAATAGATGATTAGTACAGTCATGTTTACAGTTTAAATACATATTCTAACATTACATTCGACAGTACATATACATTAAACAGTGTATGTACATATATGATATAGCCACAATCCCCCAGTTCCTATAGGTGTATTATTGATATATTTAATTCCCTATTGTATTGTAAGAACAGGGTTGAGTTTCTGTTGACACATATAAATTGTATTGCCATACAGTACTGTGTAAAGAGATCCCTTTGTGGCAATGCTGCTTTGAATATATCGCTGGTATCAGATCAGCATTACCACCCACTGAAATGTATGACAATGCTTCCTTTAAACAGTACTGTCAGCCCTTTTGAATATTTTGCCAGCTTTCTTAACATCTCAATGGATCACTTTTGAATATCTCACCACCTCGTGGCAGTTTCGAACATCAGCGCATGGAAGAGCCAGACCAATTCAGTTTAATTAAAATAAAAGCTAACGAAGGACTAAGACAAAATGTACATTATTGGCAATAAAGCAATTCAGATAAGATTAAAACAGAGAAAGCAAAAGATTAAGACAACAATAAATGGGACCCTTAGCATCTGTTACTTTGTTTCCACTTTATTATTCATTTTACATGTTAGTATCACTTGAGAACCATTAAATAAATGTCATGTAAAAGAAGGCTATGAAAAAAAGGGATAAATATAATGTGTATATAATGTAAACAAGTAAATAAAAAAATAAGAAATACAGATCAGTTCCTTAATAAATTCAAAACTGGTTATAAAATATGAGTTTCAATTAAATCTCTGTATTAAAAAACTATGAAGTTATAAAAGAGAGATTCTTTTATTTAAAGGGAATGTTAAGTACTGAATGCGCAACACTACTTTATTTTGTTTAAAAAAGTTACCTCATTAATTTTTCATTGTTTATTCATTTATGTTTTTCAGCTGGTGACAAGACTGTGGTGAAACCAGCAGTGGGTACACCAAGTCCTAAGTTAAATGGTAAGTCATAAATCAAAATAACAATGCAATTCAATTACTTGTCTTAATGTAAAATACAAAAAATGTACTATTTTGAGATTTTTGCATTTTGTTGTATTACCATGCATGTTCAATTCAATAAGGGAATGGAAATAAAACATAATTTTCATTGGATATGTAACATATACCGAGGTCTATTAGAATTATTTAGAATAGTTTAGCAAATAATGTATCTCCTAAATTCCCTGTAGACGTTAATGGTGACAAAAATCATTAGATAAGGGCTGTTCCTGCTGTATTTATTAGGATCTGTTCCATACCTAAACTTTGTACACATTGTATAAAAATATAACCACCAAATTATAGAAATAGATTTTGCACATTCATTAAAAATATAAAATTTGGCCACTGTTTGCTTATTCTAAATGAATGTAAAATGTTTCTAAACTTTGTCATTATTTTCCCCCAATTTTCTCTTTATCACATAAACTTTTTAAAATAGTATTTGAATATTGACTTTCATAGACTTCAGTTTAAAGGACATTAAAAGAATAAAATAAATAATTTCAGACAGAACATTTTACAATTTTCTTCTCTTATCTAACTTCCTTCCTACTCTTTTTATCTTTTGTTGAAAATCATATCTGGGTATGCTCAGGAGTAGCAAATCACTTTTGAGAGCTAGCTGTTGATTGGTAGATGCACATATTTGACTGTTATTTGCTCACCAGGGGCGCGATCACATATACGGCGCAGGTTTTTGTGCAAGCGTGGGAACCCGCGCCACCCGTAATTTCACCTTGCACATCGGGGTATTACATATATTGCGCCGTTAGATGCTAAACTGGTGTAAGTAGGACAAACTGGCGATCTTATGAAATGTGCGCAAATACACATTTTAGTCGTTGCAAGTAACTTACGCCAGTATTTTATCCACGGAAAGTGTCAATAAAGAGTAGTTTCATGCAAATTAGGCTAACACTCATAAAAATGAACCGCAATTTCATATAAAAATGCAACACGTAATTATGCTATTCAAAATTCATATATAAACCCATATATAAAGAGATGAAGGTAATACAATTATGATTTCCCATTGTTCTCTCCTCCAAGTATTGTTGATTGTTTTGAGAAGAAATTTAAAGTACATAAGCAAGTATATGTCCACAATATGATAAAGTACCTACAAGCTCAATCCATTTGATTATGTTGTGGCTTCAAACTATTTCAAATACACAAATAAACCTTAAAAAAACAATATCATAGTATACTGTCCCTTTAACCTTGAGATACTGCTTAAATGTATGTGTTTGTTAAGGCTTCCAGGGAGTTATGTTTCTTTTTTAGTCAGTGCATGGGTTGCTGCGCCTGCAATATGTGGCGAGATGAGAATGGAGTAGATTTTCTGAATTCTGCGCGCGTAAGTCCTTACGCTGTATATTGGATACCAAATTGCGCGTCTGTTCTATGTTAGTCTATGAGTAAAAAAAATACGTCCGAAGGGTGAAATATACGCGCGTAACTTGTATGCTACGCCGTATATGTAATACCAAAATCGCATAAAATCTGGCGTCGCCGGCTTTTGCGGGCGACACTGCATATGTAATGGAGGCCCTGATGTGTTCAGCTAACTACAAGCACTGCATTGCTGCTGCAACAATAAAGGATATAAAGAGAATATAGCAAATTTGATAATAGAAGTAAATTGGAAGGTTGTTTAAAATTGCTTGCTCTGTTTGAATCATGAATTAAAAATGTTGGGTTTTATGTCTTTTTAAGTCTACTGGAATCAAAATTCAAATGTAATATTCACACTATCCATTCAAATACCTAAATGATAACATATGTTCTATAGAATGGCAGAAAATATTAAAGGGAACATTCCTTTTACCATATATAAATACAAATTTTGACATTTACCCATCCCTAATAAATCCCTATATTGGAGGTTATGTGAGGTGATCATTTGCAAGAATATTGGTACTTTTTTGAGTATTACTAAGAACCTCTTTAAAATGTTAAATAATCAAGATATTGGAAAAACATCCTCTGAATACTTTTAATTTTTATTTTTACAATAAAAGTTTATTTTTATGATTCAGCAATTTAAAAAAAAAAGTTTCCAATTTGCTTCTATTATCAAATTTGTTTTGTTCTTGTGTTATTCAGTGTTGAAGAGATATTTAGGTAGGTAGCATGCACATGGCTGGTTCACAGTGCTCCTGCAATGTATAACATTGTTGCAAAAATGTGCTGCAGAGACATGTAGACTCTTGAGCTTACCTTCCTGCTTTTCAACAAAGGATAACAAGAAAATAAAGAACATTTGATAATAGAAGTAAATTGGAAAGTTGTTTAAATTTGTATTCTCTGTCTGAATCATGAAGAGCAAATTTGTTTTCCTCTCATAGCCCAAAAACAAATAGTTCAGTTGGACTTTAGCTTTAAAATCAAAACAGATTTAAAGTAACTATTTCTCATGTGGAAAAATGATTTCAGCATATTTAAATAGTCCTTTTTTAGGTACATGATATTCATTTAAAAATTTTTAGATCCCTTTAATAAGATTATCTGTTTCAGTATAGCACCTTGGCTAATCATAAACAAGCCCAGTGATTTCTGCATACAAATGACGATTTATTAAAAAAGATAAATAAATGCTTGAGTTTGTTCACTCTATTGATCCTTGGGAAAAAAGGTCAATCTCTCTGGCAGCCAGGGGGTTAATCAATGCCATTACTAGTTTACAAATCCAAAATGTACAGTTGTTGACAGATCTATTTGATATGAATCAGTTTTAACTTTAAGTCTAAACTTATAAAGAGACTTAGGGCAAAATTTCTGGAAATATTAAGAAAATGTACTTTAATATACAGTTTATACAGTGCTAGTGAAAAGAATGTTTTTGAAAGAAAAAGAACAGAATTATAGTATGACAGCATGCCCTGAAGCTAGAGATGTACCAACGATACAGGAGGATATATGAGGAAATTAAAATTGTTTGAAAAAAGATGTAGATCCAGAGACTGTCTACTTTCAAAGGTAGCTGACATATTAACTTAAGAATGCATTAGCTGCTGTGTCATGCTTCATAGCAGCTATTAATGGTCCTTAGGTGAGCCGTTATCTGCTTAATTCTGAAGCAGCTGGTATAGGCATTTATAGGAATATTAGAGGATAATTTGTGATATTTCCTTACCTTGTTGATGTTTTGTGCCATTTGGACAATGTAAGTTCACTGCACATTTTTTTTTAATCTTCCTTTGCAAGAAGTATATAAAAAATATGGTAAGCTGACAACATCATAAAAAAAATCAGTGGTTATCAGCTGTAGTATGTCAGTACCAATGGAGTCTTTAGAATTGAAATGGACAGTGGTTTTACAATTCAGACATGAATCATTAGGGAGCCTTCAAAGATGTTTAAATGGCACTAAAAGTACCAGATGATTTCAAACTCAGCAAGAATATTTTACTGTTGTTCATCAATCCAAAACAACCAACTTGCTACTAATGGTTAAACAAGTAGTCTCACTAATAAATGTGTGAACAAATAAAATGATATTTTTGTAAATAAAAAAAATTGCAGCTGCTCATATATACAATGTAAATGTTTTAACATCATACAATTTGTTCCCCTTTTTCGTAGTTTGATATGCATATTTTATAAATATTGCAGAAAAAGAGTAATACATCAATATGTATTTATTGGATTGCATGTTCTTGGATTATTACTGTGAGGTATTTTAAAACAGAGATGTTTTATGGACTAAAATGCATAAATATGTTAATTTTAGCAACACCAAGGAAAGCTTGAGATAATAGGAATAGTAGGAATAATCTGTGGCTATGTATTTATTCCGTGTAACTGTGCCCCTGGATGCCAGTATGTAAACTGAATACAAATAAATATAATTACTGTACAACTTACTAAATGGCTTTAAAATAATGAATTGAAATTTCAGTTATAACTACTAGATAGAACAAAAAAAAATAAGTGCTCAAGGTCAAAATTTGATCCGTATAAAGAAAAACAAAATCTTTACAAAATACTAATAAATACTGTATACCAAATATGATATAGTAAGAATGGGTAAAATACATCCAAATAAATAAAAAAATAAAAATAAATGTGTTTATTATGTAACTACTAATAATAACCATAAACAAATTGTGGTAAACATTTAGAGTTAAATTGTTTCTTTAAGCTTAAACATGATTTATGCCAAAGAATATTAAGAACACAAGGCATACAATAAAAAGTAAAACTAATAAGACCCCCATTTGGGTATCTGATATAGAGCTGCTTTGTCCAAACTTAAAACAGAGCACTTGAATTTCTTTCATAAGGTGGCAAGAATCCATGAGCCATTACCTGTTGGATTCAAACTCCTGGCAACTAGGAGGAGGCAAAGATACCCAACATTTCACAATCTTTTAATCCCTCTCACCTGCGCAAGAACACCCTTTTGGAGTTAGTCACATGCCTTCCTCCTCTTGTTAGGTTAGTCTGCAACAGGTGCTATGGGGACTTGTCTCTTATGGCTCCTGTCGGTTTATCATTGCACTCCAAATTGAGATCCTCTGCTGTTATTAGTACCACACTGTATGGGTTTTCTCTTCGAAGCAGTTTTTTTACTAGTTGGGTTAGCATGGAAAAGTGGGTGCATAACAGGTAAGTACCACGGCACTTATACATAGTACATAGATGTGTATATATCATAGCCAAAGGACACTTTAGTTACAGACTCAATCACTATTTTGTTAGTTCATATTATGGGACATTGTGCATTCTGGTACTGACTTTATTATATTCATAATAATTATACATTTTGTTTGCTTTATGTTAGCACAGAACTTTTAGTGTTTTCAGTATTGTCAGCAAGTGTGCTTCAGGGGCGTGGTCACAGTTTCCCTGTAACGCATTCTTTTATCTTTATTATAGCTATCAATAGAGCAGTTCTTTCAGCATTCTCCACCTTTTCAGGATGTAGGCTACAGGAAAGTGGTCACGGTTTCTCTGTAGTGCATGCATATTTTTCTTTTTTTACATCACTTAGTGGTGCAGTGAACCAGCTTCCAGCCACACTATTTTCCTGCCTTTCCGCCCCCCCCTTCAATAGCGGATGTCATTTTAAATCCTGTTTTCTCAGAATGTAGGCACCTGGAGGCGATTAGTTCTTTTGTATAATTTGAATTTTATATATATATATATATATATATATATTCAGGTGTGTAAGTATGTATGTGTGTATGTATATATATATATATATATATATATATATATATATATATATATATAGTTTTTTTTTCTTTCTTCTTCTTGTAATAACATATAAAGGGGTTTCAAACATGGTATTAACCACATAACTTTGACATATTACAAACTTATGTCCACAGTTTAACACAATATGCTGTATTTACATAAACTATATATATATATATATATATATATATATATATATATAAAACCACCAATCCACTTTATAGTCTGGTGGATGATAGCTTATTCCTTTTCATAGGGACTAGTTGCAGTATGTCCAAAATCTGTAGATTATAATCATAATTACCTATGATTATAGTTTGTTCCGCAGGCTGATGTTTCCTTCAGTGAACGTTATTCTATTCATTCTCAGCTCTTGTCCTAAAATCTAGAGGTAATTGCTCCAGTTCCAGTTTTTGAAAAAATATCAAAGATTGCATTCCAAATTGTTCTCCAAGAAAGGGAAACCTTTTTGTCTATTTTGTCTCTTAAATTTTTAACAGGTTTTACCTTACTTTAAGATGGATTCTGTTTTGTCCATTTTACACTAGTTAATAAGGGTTCTTTAATGTTCACGAAAGATGTAAAGGATGCCCTTTTTCATATTCCTATTCTCAAGGAACACTATCAGTTCTTAAATATGACCTTCAAGACAAACATTTTCTGTTTTTTGCTCTTCTTTGGAATGCACTATAGCTCCCAGACTTTTTGCATAGGTTCTGGCAGCTATAGTAAAGTCCAAAGAAGGGTTCTTTGTTTGTTATGAGAGTATTTATTTGATTAAATTTTATTTGAACAACAGACTTCTGTTGTTTTTTGCATACATTGAAGGAGAATCAATTTAAAGCAAGTTTTGTTCTCCTAAATTTGAGTTTTATTTCTGAGAGTCTTGGGTGACTGATTTCACCATCATATGTCCCTTTGCACATTTTATTTCAGCCTTCTCAATTCAGCTTGCTATTCCTTTGTGCAGGGATTACAATCTGTATTCTTAGTAATCCTTTTGGACTCCTCGATAAAACAGACTTTTTCCTAGTAGTTTTTATTCATCTTTTTTGGACTTAAATTACTACTAACACTAGTTGTGGTTATAGTCTGGGTTTTCTGCACAGTGTAGGGAGTTGGTTTATTCAGGATGAGAAGTTACCAGTAAATATCTAAAATTGTTCTTTATGAAGGTTTCCTCTCTTTCCAGGCTTGGTCTTTTCTCTAATGAGATAATTGTCTGTTTGTTAAGTCAAACAATGTCCCAGTCGTGGCATAGATTGTTCTTCAAAATGGATCTTCTAGTTTCCTTACCAATACTGGAAGTCACTTAAATTTGACTTGAACTGAGTACTGTACTTTTTCTGCATTTCGCATCCTATGAGTGAATTTTGAAGGCGGATTGATTCAGTTCACTATTTCTTCATCTGGGAGAAGGTTTTCTCTTTCAAGGGGTTTTATACCAGTTTGTGATTCTATGGGGCGAAGTAGCGTATCATGTCCGCTGCACATTGATAAATGCTGACTGCTGGTGCAATTCCGCCCCCTGCAGATTCGTGGCAAATCGGCTGCTAGCAGGGGGTGCCAATCAACCTGATCGTATTCGATCGGGTTGATTTCTGTCTTCGGCCTCAGAGCAGGCAGACAAGTTATGGAGCAGCGGTCTTTAGACAAGGGGCATCAAGCTCCATACAGAGCTTCATAAATCAGCTCCTATGACTTAGTTCAAATTTAGACCTTATACCCTCTTGTTTAATCCATTTTATTCCTTTTCAACTGTTGAAAACACCTTCCATTATTTAATGTATTTTCAATTACTTGTTATACCATCTGAGTATAAAATGTATGAGAAATTCCATTTTAGGTTTATTTTTGTTTATGAATTAGCTGGTGTTGTGCTTTTAAACCACAACCTATTGAAATGGGTTAAGCTTGTAGGTAATAGCAGATCTCAATATGCTATCACTTTGTGTACACAGACTGGCTTTCTTATTTTATATCTGTTTGTAAACCAAAGCCCAATACTTCAAGAGAACAATGGAAAATTAACATTTTATTACTCAACTATCATACACCCCACTGGGAGTGTATTTTTTCATGCTGGATGTGTTTACTTTGGTTTATAAATAGCTTAGTATAGAAACTTTCTGTGTAGGTTAGGATTCCACAGGCTATATCAGCTATTTCAAATGCCTAAATAAGGGTAAACAAGCTATTTGTAAACAATTTAATACACTCCAGCAGGTAAAATGGATCAATGGGGGGGGGGGGCAAGTCTAGCCATGCAGGGTGATGGCTGCTTAATTCTTGGCTCTTATGCCTCACACCCAATGAATAGTTGAATAATGGGGGCCAATATTTTACAATTTGGATTACAAATGCAGGCTTAGACACACTAACTCACACAGTAAATGTTGAGAGGGAATCTGAGCACCAGCGACTGACCTCCACCTACTATCGCCGACCCGGTAATAAAGGCCTACTCTGGGCCATACACACATTATGTCATAGTTGTCACACAGCTATCGGGAAAGCAAGCTTCGATTGGAAGGAGGATTCACTGCACTCGCCATCAATCAGGACATTGAATTAGCGGAACACACGCTACAACCATCTGCACCTGAGAAACAGGGACAAGCTCTGTCTCACCTGGTTCGCTTGCTTGCTGACTCCTGGGGTCAGATTGGAGATAAGGAGGTTGGAGTGGGGAGAAGGAGTGACGCTCCGGTGTCGTTGGCGGCACTAAGTAACAGGTCGATTGAGCAGTCCAGTACAGGAGAGGCTATACCTGAATGCCGGAGTTGAACCACGCAGCCGCAGAGATTGGTGAGCAATATATGTCGCACATAACTAGATCTCACGGCGAGTGCAAATTAGTCATACACAGTTCTCCAGACATAGCACAAGAGCTCTTAAATTATAAAAGAAAAACACTACATTCTAGGAGGACAAGTTAACAACCCTGGGGCTCATTAATAATTTATAAAAATTCTAGAGGCCTACAAGCTAGTCTGCTATTTTGGACATTATGCACTTATGAAACAAAAGTTATAATAATACCGGCTGTACTGCATTATTTATCATAAATACAGGGAGACCAGATAGGAGACCAACCTTAACATCAAGGGGATAAACTACCTATCACTGGCACGTTTACGCTAAAAGCAATTGCCTAATATAAAGCCTCATACGGGTGTGCCACTGGATAAAAGTTCCAATTCTACCACAGACAACAGTGACATGTCCAACAGGAAAAATAGTAAGATAGAAAAGGGGACAAAATCTGCAAATCTAACTAATTATCTTAAAATAATGACACCCAGCACAGACACATTGGATCATAGACCCCCTTCCCCTATCCATAATACTACTGACTTGGCTACTACCACTCCTATCCAACAACAAGAATATTTGACTAGAGAAGACCTTAATACTATAGCCTCTAAAGATGACATTAATAAAATCCTGGCTGAAATGAGATCACTTTTTGGAGATCTAAAAAAGTACATAACGCAGGTCAATCAACAAGTCCAAATACTGGAAAATAAGCAAGAATTCCATCAAAATAAAGTTAAAACCATCTCACAGCACATTCAAGACCACAAGGAAAATAGTCAGTTTTTTCTGTCCAGGATTGAGGACCTGGACAACAGGGTACGAAGGAACAGCATCAGGATTAGGGGGGTCCCGGAATCTGTCACAAATACCTCACTGAAAGGATACCTACAGGATCTATTTTGCGCACTAAAAGGAACACCAAATTCTGCAGATATCCCAATTGAGAGAGCACATAGGGCTCTTAGACCAAGACCCTCACCTAAAGCTCCAAAAAGCAAGAAGTATAAAGACTGTGACACATGCGGGATTTTTATTGAACTACGTAAGATTACCTTGCAGAAGAGAAGAGACCTTAAATATATCACTACAGAGCTCGAAGCACACAAAATCCAGTACAAATGGGGCTTCCCAGTATGCTTAATAGCCTCTAAAAATGGAACGCAAACAATCTACAGAGTGCCGACAGATCTTCCTGAATTTTGTAAAGTACTTGAAATTGACATTCAACAGCCTGAACAGATGGGAGCTCAGCAGCAGGAACACCAACCACGAGAAAGTGATACTCATGGACAGAACTCTGGTACTTGAGCGACTATTATCACCCCCAAGTTATGGACACACCAAACATTAAGAGGCACCTGATAAGTATTGTATATCTTCTTTAGAGTAAACATACTTGTGGTTTACCATATATGAAGTATTGCCTACCTAGGCACTTGCAGACTGTTATATATGCTAGTATAGGCACGTGTTTGTTCTATTCACCTGTTCACACAAGTTTATACATTGCTTTATGTGGGTGACACTGAGTACCTGTTGATCTTTCAATGGTTTGACAACTATTTGCCAGATAAATTTATAAGTAAACATCAGTGTCATTACAATATCATAGGGTGCCTACTATAGGTACAAACTCATAAGGTACAACATATTAAGTAAAAATAGACAACGGTTATATGTTTTTGATGCTGATTCCTACTCAGTGTGTTTGCTAGTTAAATAGTTACATACTCTACATGATAACACTAAGTGGAGGCATGCGATAATTGACAGCTCCTATCAGAAAGAGTGTTGTTTATGAGACGGTTTCAGAACCACACTGACAATGTCACTCCTTAACTTATACCTACACATAGCACTACACTACAACAAGAACCTAGAAAGCATAGAGGTAGGATGTTTTTATTTGTTCTCATGTTAGTTGCAATATAAAATATGGTTACACTGTGTTCCCCTGCTGGGTATGATGAACACACTTATATTGATTGTTATTGACCCGGGCTTGAAATATGGTGTTGCTCATATGGTGCATACATGTATAATGTCAATTGCATTATTGTTTTGAGTTAGAAGCACCACTATTACACAAAAGCTCATAGATATTAAAGTACCAAGAAAGGCCTGTACAAGTTATAATTATGTTGCAGTTGTTGTTTTTTCTTCTTGTAATATATGACTAAAAAGTTACTGTCCCTATAATGTACCTGCTCATGATGTGGATAGCATGTTCACATGTGCCCCTCTTTTATATACAAATAAGCCCCGCAACACCTGACTGGTTCAGGATTGCATGACTCCCACATCTAATATTATAACACCATAATCAAATCGGGTGTGAGGATACTGACCCCACACTTTCTTTATCCTTTTTTTACTACAACCGGGATAGGCTGTGCTATATACTATACTCATTCTATTCCTATTTAACCCAATTGTAATACTTGAATTTCCTACTATTGACTCTTGTCTTTCTCAATCACTTCACTCTCTATTTCTGATTTCTTAATTTCACCCTTTTTTTTCCTTCTCTCTTCCCCCTTCACCCACCCTACACCCACCCATCTGGTAAAAAGGCATCCCAAAGTACACATAACCTATCAGTGATGACAATTAATACAAAAGGACTCAATACGCCAGAAAAGAGATCCCATTTAATACGAGACGCTATCAGATTACATTGTGATATTATATATATACAAGAAACTCATTTTAAGAGATGCGGAGAGCCGAGATGGCCCAATCTCAAATTCCCAACATCTTTTTTTGCATCTGATCCTACCAAAATAAATGATGTGGGAATTCTCATAAAACAGTCATCTCCATTTACTTTGATACAGGAAGAGAGAGACCCGGAAGCTCAATATTTGATAGTTGTAGGCATATTACATAACAGACCGATCACATTAGTAAATGTATACTTTCCCAATCAGTACCAAAACAAATTTATGACAGTTATCAACAACAAAATTCTTGAGTTACAGAAGGGAGCCCTGATTCTTGGTGGTGACTTTAACCTCCCTCTAGATTCTCAGCTGGACACTTCTAAAGGACTAGTGTCCACCCTAAAAAGGATTAAACAATGCAATGCTAGACTTGAATAATTAGAAGTTCATGATACATGGAGAATTGCATATCCTACTAGGTGAGACTACACCTTTTTTTATCACCCTCATGACCTATATACCAGAATTGACTATATTTTTACTGATCAATCAACATTAGCCTCAGTCATAAACACACAAATTCTTCCCATGACTTGGTCTGATCATGCCCCAGTACTGTGTAAATTGAGATGGCATTCTATACCAGATCATCCCTTTATTTGGAGTTTTGATGATTTCATACTTGACAACCAATTGACCAGGGCAAGTATTGAATCTACACTTACTGACTATTTTACACTCAATGATATTGAGGAACTTCTAAACACACAATATGGGAAGTCCATAAGTGTGTGCTACGGGACGAACTTATTAAACAAAAAGCTTTTTTGGCTAAACAAACTAGGATTAAATATACTTCGCTTCTAACCAGCATACACGATTTAGAGGTTAGGCATAAAAAAACACCTTCAGACATTTTCAGAAATTTTATGAATTTGGAAAAAAGCCTTGAAAATTACTAGCGAGGGCCCTAAAAAGGAAACACCTGAAAACACATATTCATTCTATTACTAACAAACATGACTCCACATATTTAGACAGCTCAGCCATTGCTGAAGTCCTGCGAACATATTATCATGAGTTATATAACTTGCAGTACCCTTCACACTCGTCACAGGAAGGGGACAAACAACCGACCTCATCAGAAATAGACTCATATTTAAATACTATTACACTCCCCTCCTTATTGTGAGAGGACGTAGAGGAATATTGTGAGAGGACGTAGAGGAATTGGAAGCCCCCATATCTACAGAAGAGGTGCTATGCACCATTGAAAGTCTACCGACAGGAAAAAATCCTGGCAATTGGCCTCCTTATTTAACACACTAGACGAGTCCCAGGGTTTTCCCTCTTCTATGTTAACAGCTCATATCACAACCATTCAAAAAAACAGGAATACAAACAAATCTCCCTGAAAATTTACGACCAATCTCCCTTCTGAACGTCGATATAAAGGTCTTTGCCAAAATTCTCTCTACCAGGCTAAACACATTTTTACCCAATCTAATATCACCTGATCAGGTAGGATTTGTTCCAGGCCGCAAGGCCAGGGACAATACTATAATGGCCACCTTGCTTGGGAATTATGCACAATGTAACAAAATTCTGATGATACTGGTTTCCACGGACACTGAGAAGGCCTTCGACAGGATCAGCTGGAAGTTTCTGAAGGCTGTCCTGTCGAAGATGAAGTTTGGACAACTTTTTATACATAGAGTTTTCTCTCTTTATACAGCCCCTTTGGCGCAGGTCAAAATAAATAATATTCTTTTGAAACCCTTCAATATATCTAACGGCACCAGACAAGGGTGTCCCCTATCACTGATGTCATTTGTCCTTGTCATAGAAGTTTTGGCACAGAAAATTAGAGATAATGGAAAAGTAACAGGAATCAAAATAGAGGAGCAGGAGCATAAGCTGTCTCTTTATGCAGACGACGTCCTGCTCTTTCTTACAAATCCACTAATATCACTCCCGGAGGCCTTAAAGGAATTTGAGGAGTACGGCAGGCTTTCAAATTTTCACCTAAATAAAACTAAGTCAGAAATTTTAAACATAATCAGAATTATGCCAACTTTCTTCTATATGCCCACTGCGCGTTCAGACCCGTGCACTTAAATATCTGGGGATAAACCTCACGCCAACTACAGAAACACTTTTCGAGGCCAGTTACTTAAATTTACTCACTATGATCACCAGTGATCTTTCCTCTTGGAGAAATAAACCGGTCTCTTGGTTTGGGAGGATCGGTATCATAAAACTGAATATTCTCCCCACAGTATTGTATTATCTACAAACCTTCCCAATCCCTCTCCCTACACACTACTTACACAAATTACAGAGTGTGATGGAGGAGTTAATTTGGAAAGGAGTAAAACCATGTATAGCAAAACAAACCCTCTATTAAACAAAGGAGAGGGGTGGGTTGGGGGTTCCTATTTATTAGTCTACAGAAAGGCCATCAACCTTCAACACCAGGTAGAATGGTGTAATAACTCAAAAGATAAGACATGGGTTCAGATTGGTAGAACAGTTATGGGGGTACAAAATGTAGGCACCTTGAGCTGGACTTCCATAAAAACTTGGCCCAAACTGATAGTCGGATATGCATTACTCTGGGAATTTTTGCACAATGGGACAAAACTCTAGTTGATCACCCCTTCATATCCTCAAATCCATCCCCACTTATCTCCTTTGTGGATAATCCAGATATTCCTTTTTCAAACACTCTATGACGTAAATAGAACTGTAATTCTATTGGCTGATTTGAATAGCCAATAGAATGTCAGTAGCTCTTATTCTATTGGCTATTCAAATCAGCCAATAGAATTACAGTAGCTCTCATCCGATTGGCTGATTTGAATTTGAAGGCTCAAATCACCCAATAGGAATTCAAGGGACGCCATTTTTAATCGCGTACCTTGAATTCCTATTCAGTGTACGGCGGAGATCATATGAAGAGGATCCTCCATGCTCCATGGCTCTGCGGTCTTCAGTTCCAGCGTCGCCGATCTTCAGTTCCAGCATCGCCGGTCTTCAGTTCCAGAGTGGACGGTCTTCAGCTCCGCGGTCATTGGTCTTCAACTCCTCCGCTCCACGCCGGCTGGTTCCTGGAAGAAGAAGAGGTCGCCACTTGGAAGAAGACTTCACCGCCTGGAACAGGACCTTCTCCGCCGGTCTTCAGGACAGGTAAGGACCACTTGGGGGTTAGACTTAGGTTTTTTTAAGGAGGGATCGGGTGGGTTTTAGAGTAGGGGTGTGTGGGTGGTGGGTTGTAATGGGGGGGGGATTGTTCTTTTTTTTTACAGGTAAAAGAGCTAATTAATTTGGGGCAATGCCCCGCAAAAGGCCCTTTTAAGGGCTGGTAATAGAGCTGATTAGTTTTGTAATTTAGTTTAGGGTAGGGAAATTTTATTATTTTGGGGGGCTTTTTTATTTTATTGGGGGGCTTAGATTAGGTTAATTAGCTTAAAATTCTTGTAATCTTTTATTATTTTTTGTAATTTAGTGTTTGTTTTTTTAGGTTTTTTTAAGGGGGGATCGGGTGGGTTTTAGAGTAGGGGTGTGTGGGTGGTGGGTTGTAATGGGGGGGATTGTACTTTTTTTTTACAGGTAAAAGAGCTGATTACTTTGGGGCAATGCCCCGCAAAAGGCCCTTTTAAGGGCTGGTAATAGAGCTGATTACTTTTGTAATTTAGTTTAGGGTAGGGAAATTTTATTATTTTGGGGGGCTTTTTATTTTATTAGGGGGCTTAGATTAGGTGTAATTAGCTTAAAATTCTTGTAATCTTTTTTTTATTTTTTGTAATTTAGTGGGGGTTTTTTGTAATATAGTTTAGTTTATTTAATTGTATTTTAATTTAGATAATTGTAGTTTATTTATTTAATTTATTGATAGTGTAGTGTTAGGTGTAATGATAACTTAGGTTAGGCTTTATTTTACAGGTAATTTTGTAATTATTTTAACTAGGTAGCTATTAAATAGTTATTATCTATTTAATAGCTATTGTACCTAGTTAAAATAGATACAAAGTTACCTGTAAAATAAATATAAACCCTAAAATAGCTACAATGTAATTATTAATTATATTGTAGCTATCTTAGGGTTTATTTTATAGGTAAGTATTTATTTTTAAATAGGAATAATTTAGTTAATAATATTAATATTATTTAGATTTTTTTAAATAATAATTAAATTAGGGGGTGTTAGGGTTAGACTTAGGTTTAGGGGGTAATATATTTTATGTAGGTTGCGGCGGTGTAGGTGGCTCAGATTAGGGGTTAAAAAATTGAATGTAGGTGGCGGCGGTGTAGGGGGCTCAGATTAGGGGTTATTAAATTTAATATAGGTGGCAGCGGTGTAGGGGGATCAGATTAGGGGCTAATATAGTTAATATAGGTGGCGGCAGTGTAGGGGGCTTAGATTAGGTGGTAATATAGTTAACATAGGTGGCGGCGGTGTAGGGGGATCAGATTAGGGGGTAATAAATATAATATAGGTGGCGGCGGGGTCTGGGAGTGGCGGCTTAGGGGTTAATACATTTATTGTTAGGAGTGAGAGGGGAGATTGCGGATAGAAGGGTATACGTGTCGGGCTATTTTTGGGAGGCGTGTTAGACAGTTACTGGAGATTTAGACTTTAGTAAATTTTTTTAGGCAGTGGCAGTTTCTAAAGTGCCGTAAATCACTGGCGACTCCAGAAATTTGTGGTTACTCTTATTTCTGGACATCGCTAGTTTGTCCGACTTACGGCACTTGAGCAACTGTCGGCGCCGTATATGTGATAGCCCGATGTGCGAGGTGAAACTACAGGTGGCGCAGGTTTCCACGCTTGCGCCGAAACCTGCGCAGTATATCAGATCGCGCCCCAGATGTTTTATGTATTGTTTCTATATAACTCAATAAAGTTTTTGAAAAAAAAAAGAAAAAAAATGGATCAAAGGGAACATTTTAAAGGAGAGAAAAAATTTGATTAAACTGTCCCTTTAAAAGCAGGCTTTTTGCTAATCAGTCATTTGATTTCTTCAGCCTGATCCTGCTAATCTGGTTTTGCAGATTTAATTTAGATGTTCAGTCTTCCTTTTTTATATTTATCTCTGAGTCAATGTCCTTCCATAACTTTTATTTACAGGCCAAATAAATTAATGGCCCAGAGATTGATCTCTCGAGTATTAAGTATGTTTTCAAACATAATAGTTGAGGCAGCCTGTAACAAGTTACTTGTATTGTATCCCCATTTTAATTTATTTTTTCACTTGCCTGGTGTGTTTAATATTGATTTTTCTTTTATTAAAGAGCATGTTAAACTTTTTTCTCATCCTACATAAGATTTAAATATATATATTTGTGCACGTATGAGTCAGAGAGCTTATTTAGTTTCCTGGTTAAAGCTCTCATTAAGAATGGCTTTATTGGTTGCAGGAACATTTCTTCTAGAGTTCTTACAATCCATACTTCTAGATTAGTTCCACTTTGTTGGCCTTATAAAATTAGTTTTCTGTTATGTAGATTGCAAATTAGCAATTTGGTCCTTTCTTCCACTTTTCTCTTTAGGGATAGTTTTTCCAGAAAAGTCTTAGGGGCCGATTTATCAAGCTCCGTATGGAGCTTGATGCCCCTGTTTCTGTGTGAGCCCTCAGGCTCGCTGGAAACAGAAGTTATGAAGCAGCGGTCTAAAGACCACTGCTACATAACTTGTCCGCCTGCTCTGAGGCCATGGACAGAAATCAACCTGATCGAATACGATCTGGTTGAATGCTGTCGGCATTTATCGATGTGCAGCGGACATGATACGCTACATTGTATCATGTCCGCTTGCACTATGATAAATCTACCCCTTAGTGTTTGGTAAATGGGTGCCTGCCTTAATCTTTCCTCTCCCATTTACTTGTGGACTTCACAGCATGGGTATTGGATCCTGTAGGTAATGGTTCTTGCACTCTCACCACCTTATGAAAGAAAGAAATTAATTTATCAGGTAGGCATACACTTTTATTTATTAAAAAAAAAAACAGTATCTCTCAGTCATGGTGTCCAGTCTAGTGTTCTTGGTAGTCTTTAATACCAATCACTAATTTTTGGAAGCATTGTATGTTAAGACAGACACTCCATACATTTGTAGTGAGAGGAACAGCAATCTACTCATCTACTCTACATCAGCACTACACACATAGAGCTGCCTATCTTGCAACAATAAAAAAGCATTTTGACACCCACAGAACAACCCAAAGAAAGAAAAAAAAAACAAAAAAAAACATTCTGATATATCTATGTACAATATAGGTTAGTGCAACCGTTAAATGGAATCATCTTGGCTTTGTTTTAAGGTCTAGATCAGTGGTTCCCAAACTTTTTCAGGTCACTGCCTCCTTGTTTTTATTAACTCACCATCGGAATCGGAACCTACAAAAATAATATTCAGACAAGCAGTCTGAAAAAGATAATGACATAATACAATATAAATGAGCAATAATTAAAGGGTCAGTCAAGTCAAAATTAAAGGGATACTAAACCCATTTTTTTTCTTTCATGATTCCGATAGAGCATGCAATTTTATGCAGCATTCTAATATACTCCTATTATCACATTTTCTTCATTCTCTTACTATGTTTATTTGAAAAAGCAGGAATCTAAGCTAAGGAGCCAGACCATTTTTGGACCCTGGGTAGCACTTGCTAATTGGTGGATACATTTAGCCACCAATTAGCAATCGCTACCCAGGTGTTGAACCAAAAATGGGTCAGCTCCTAAGCTAACATTCTTACTTTTCAAATTACAATAACGAGAGAACAAAGAAACATTGATATTAGGAGTAAATTAGAAAGTTGCTTAAAATTGCATGCATTATCAGAATCCAGAAAGAAAAAAAAATTGATTTAGTATACCTTTAAACTTTTAATAATCAGAAAGGACATGCAATTTTAAACAACTTTCCATTTTACTTTTTTCATCAAATTTGCTTTGCTCTTTTTGTGGAAAACTAAATCTAGGTAGGCTCATGCTCTTAACCATCGAGCTGCCTCTTATCTCAGTGCATTTTGACAGTTTTTGACAGTTAGGCACTGCTAGTTCATGAGTGTCATATTGATAGCATTGTGCTCACTCCTGTGAAGATATTTAAGAGTCAGCACTGATTGGCTAAAATGCAGTCATGGAGGTACAAGCCATTTGAGTGGTAGATACCATTGCAACAAAATACACTCAGGCCGAATGCCAGCAGAAAGCAGTAAACTCCCAAGCTGAAGACACAAATACAAAGGATACTGTCACACTCTATTGCTGTTAAAAAATAACAATTTATTGATATAGGAATATTAAAAGTATGAAGTTACACATGGATTTAACAAAGATACAGGCATCTTGCGCATTTCGCGCCTATACATATCATGAGTAAGCACCGTGTCTAGGCACAAACCCATAAGATGCCTGTATCTTTGTTACCTACCTCCATGTGTAACTTCATACTTTTAATATTCCTATATCAATAAATTAGCTCAAAATGAATTCAGCACATAATATTTAGTGATATTATAAGTTAAGCTAGAGAGATGTCTTGCAACAAAATACACTCAGGCCGGGTGCCGGCAGAAAGCAGCAAACTCCCCAAGCTGAAGGCACAAATACGAAGGATGCTGCTGCACTCTATTGCTGATAAAAAAAATAACAATTTATTGATACGGGATATTAAAAGAATGAAGCTATACAGAGAGGTAACAAAGATACAGGCATCTTAAAGGGACACTGAACCCAATTTTTTTCTTTTGTGATTCAGATAGAGCATGCAATTTTAAGCAACTTTATAATTTACTCCTTTTATCAATTTTTCTTTGTTCTCTTGCTGTCTTTATTTAAAAAAAGGCCAGAATTTATCCACCAATCAGCAAGAACAACCCAGGTTGTTCACCAAAAATGGCCCGGCATCTAAACTTACATTCTTTCTTTTCAAATAAAGATACCAAGAGAATGACGAACATTTGCTAATAGCAATTAGAAAGTTGCTTAAAGTTGCATGCTCTATCTGAATCACAAAAGAAAAATTTTGGGTTCAGTGTCCCTTTAAGCATTTCGCACCTAGACACGTTGCTTACTCATAGATGAGTAAGCGATGTGTCTAGGCGTGAAACATAAGATGCCTGTATCTTTGTTACCTCCATGTGTTACTCCTGTACCAATAAATAGTTTTTTTGTTAACAGCAATAGAGTGCCGCAGTATCCTTCGTATTTGTAAAAAGTGTATTAAAGTGACACTGAACCCAATTTGTTTCTTTCGTGATTCAGATAGAGCATGCAATTTTAAGCAACTTAATAATTTAATCATATAATCAAAAAGTATCATTGCTCGATGCAATACTCTTGTTATTTTGATATATATATTTTTGTTGAACAACTTGGGTTGTCTTTGCTGATTGGTGGATAAATTCATCCACCAATAAAAAAGTGCTATCCAGAGTGCTGAACCAAAAAAAAAAGCTTAGATGCCTTCTTTTTCAAATAAATATAGCAATAGAACGAAGAAAAATTGATAATAGGTGTAAATTAGAAAGTTGCTTAAAATTGCATGCTCTCTCTGAATCAAGAAAGAAAAAAATTTGGGTTCAGTGTCCCTTTAATCAAATTAAGTAGTTAAACAAACAAATGATCAGTCTAATATAAAAACATTGTCGTTATTAATTGTATCCTTTGTATTTGTAAAAAGTGTATTAAAGTGACACTGAACCCAATTTGTTTCTTTCGTGATTCAGATAGAGCATGCAATTTTAAGCAACTTAATAATTTAATCATATAATCAAAAAGTATCATTGCTCGATGCAATACTCTTGTTATTTTGATATATATATTTTTGTTGAACAACTTGGGTTGTCCTTGCTGATTGGTGGATAAATTCATCCACCAATAAAAAAGTGCTATCCAGAGTGCTGAACCAAAAAAAAAAGCTTAGATGCCTTCTTTTTCAAATAAATATAGCAATAGAACGAAGAAAAATTGATAATAGGTGTAAATTAGAAAGTTGCTTAAAATTGCATGCTCTCTCTGAATCAAGAAAGAAAAAAATTTGGGTTCAGTGTCCCTTTAATCAAATTAAGTAGTTAAACAAACAAATGATCAGTCTAATATAAAAACATTGTCGTTATTAATTGTAGTTAAAAATATACTGTACAAACAACAAGATCAGCTCAAAATATTAGTTGTGCTGCATATCAGAAAGGCATAGCAGAAGGCCTTATTTTGGATTATTATTTTAAGAACTGGTATTGGACTTTTAACACTTTGTATTGTGGATCTTGATGAAGTAGTACCAGATTTCAGAAACTCTGGTTTCATGTAATTTAGCAGAAGTCTTAAATACTCATAGGAGTTGATTTCTTTGCTTGGAGCATAGTTGTACTACTGCACCAACAAATCATCGTAATAGAAAGTATTCTACTTACCAAAGTGTTATGTAGTGCAGTGTTTTTCAACCAGTGTGCCGTGGCACACTAGTGTGCCGTGAGAGATCCTCAGGTGTGCCACGGCAGA
Source organism: Bombina bombina (assembly GCF_027579735.1). Classification (NCBI taxonomy): domain Eukaryota; kingdom Metazoa; phylum Chordata; class Amphibia; order Anura; family Bombinatoridae; genus Bombina; species Bombina bombina. The sequence continues at coordinate 1,032,351,669 of NC_069503.1, read as the reverse complement.
CTGACAACAGTGTGACATATTTTTTAAACTTTGCTTGTTTTTTACTCCCAGTGCAGGGGTAGTTTGTAGGAGGCATGGCATAACAGCACAATACATACAGTATGTGTGTGTTTGTGTGTATGTGTATATATATATGCTGTATTAGGCTACAATGTGTGATTTTTTAAAAATTTTGGGATGGTGGTGTGCCACGGGATTTTTTAATGTAAAAAAGTGTGCCACGGCAAAAAAAAGGTTAAAAATCACTGATGTAGTGTAATAGCAAATAAGTGAGAAGTACGAAACTGCATCACGTAAACTTTATAGAATATAGGAAGTAACACTAGTCAAACCTACTACTACTTAGGTCTCTTCTATAAATTTCCACATCATTGTAAGTGACTTGCCTGTGGTATTCAACATATTTAATGTATATTTAATGTATAACTCACACAACTACAACTCTTTATATCCTGTTTCTCCAACATTAACCTGGTACTGCCCAAAACCCACCTTAAAGGGCCATAATACCCAAATGTTTAAACACTTGAAAGTGATGCAGCATAGCTGTAAAAAGCTGACTAGAAAATATCTCCTGAACATCTCTATGTAAAAAAGAAAGATATTTTACCTCAAAAGTTCCTCAGTAGCCACCTCCCATTGTAAAGGATTTCTAAGCAGCATATTAGTATGTCTGTCCTAGGACAGCTGAAGGGATGAGCATCGTGCACTCTCATCTTATTTCACCAATCAGGTAAAGGAAGTTTACAATGAAATCTCTTGAGAGTCAAGTCAAATCAAAGCTCCGTAACGCAGCCCCATTGATTCCTACGTGGAAAGAAAATTTATGTTTAAACCTAACACCCTAACATAAACCACAAGTCAAAACAGCCCTAACCTGCCGCCCCCCGACATCGCCGACACCTACATTACACTTATTAACCCCTAATCTGCCGTCCCCAACATCGCCGCCACCTACCTACACTTATTAACCTCTAATCTGCCGTCCCCAATGTCCCCACCACCCACCTACACTTATTAACCCCTAATCTGCTGCCCCCAATGTCGCCACTACCTACCTATACTTATTAACCCCTAAGCTGCCGCCCCCAACTTTGTCACCACATACCTACACTTATTAACCCCTAATCTGCCGCACCCAATGTCGTCGCCACCACTTACCTACATTTATTAACCCCCTAATCTGCCACCCCCAATGTCGCCGCTACCTTCCTACACTTATTAACCCCTAATATGCTGCCCCCAATGTCTCCGCCGCCACTATACTAAAGTTATTAACCCCTAAACCTCTGGCCTCCCACATCATTAACACTAAATAAATATATTTACCCCAAATCCTAAGTCTAACCCTAACCCTAACTTTAATATAATTAAAATAAATCTAAATAAAAATTAATTTATTACCTAAATAATTAATATTTAAGACTAAATACTTACCTGTAAAATAAACCCTAAGCTAGCTACTATATAACTAATAGTTACATTGTAGCTATCTTAGGTTTTATTTTTATTTTACAGGTAAGTTTGTATTTATTTTAACTAGGTAAACTAGTTAGTAAATAGTTATTAAAGGGACACTGTACCCAAAATTTTTCTTTCATGATTCATATTAAGCATGAAATTTTAACCAACTTTCTAATTTACTCCTATTATCAAATTTTCTTCATTTTCTTGGTATCTTTATTTAAAATGCAAGAATGTAAGTTTAGATGCTGTCCCATTTTTGGTGAACAACCTGGGTTGCCCTTGCTGATTGGTGGATAAATTCATCCACCAAGAAAAAATTGCTGCCCAGAGTACTAAACCCAAAAAAAGCATAGCTGCCTTCTTTTTCAAATAAAGATAGCAAGAGAACAAAGAAAATTTGATAATAGGAGTAAATTAGAAAGTTGCTTAAAATTGCATGCTCTTTCTGAATTACAAAACATTTTTGGGTTCAGTGTCCCTTTAACTATTTACTAGCTACCTAGTTAAAATAAATACAAACTTACCTGTAAAAAAATCCTACCCTGTCTTACACTAAAACCTAACATTACACTAAAATTTTAATAAATTAAATTAAAAAAATACATTTATCTAAATTACAAAAAATAATAAACACTAAATTACACAAAATAAAAAAGAAATTATCAAATATTTAAACTAATTACACCTAATCTAATAGCCCTATCAAAATAAAAAAGACCCCCCATATAAAAAAACCCTAGCCTACACTAAACTGCCAATAGCCCTTAAAAGGGCCTTTTGCGGGGCATTGCCCCAAAGAAATCAGCTCTTTTACCTGTAAAAAAAATTACAAATAACCCCCCAACAGTAAAACCCACCACCCACACAACCAAACCCCCAAATAAAAACCTACCTATAAAACCTAAGATCCCCATTGCCCTGAAAAGGGTATTTTAAGGGCATTGCCCTTAAAAGGGCATTTAGTTATTTTACAGTGCCCAAAGTCCCTAATCTAAAAATAAAACCCACCCAATAAACCCTTAAAAAACCTAACACTAACCCCCGAAGATCCACTTACAGTTTTTGAAAACTAAACATCCATCCACATCCAGCCGGGAGAAGTCTTCATCCAAGCGGGCAGAAGTCCTCAACGAAGCCGGGAGAAGTCTTCATCCATGCAGCAAGAAGTGGTCCTCCAGGCGGGCAGAAGTCTTCATCCAGACGGCATCTTCTATCTTCACCCTTCCGAGGCGGAGCGGCTCCATCTTCAAGACATCCGGCGTGGAGCATCCTCTTCTTTCGATGGCTATTGAAGAATGAAGTGTCCTTTAAATGACGTCATCCAAGATGACATCCCTTGAATTCTGATTGGCTAATAGAATTCTATCAGCCAATTAGAATTAAAGGGTAAACAATCCTATTGGCTGATGCAATCAGCCAATAGGATTGAGCTTTAATCCTATTGGCTGATCCAATCAGCCAATAGGATTGAGCTCGCATTCTATTCGCTTTTCCAATCAGCCAATAGAGTGTAGGCTCAATCCTTTTGGCTGATTGGATAAGCCAATAGGATAAAAGCTCAATCCGATTGGCTGATTGCATCAGCCAATAGGATTTTTTACCCTTTAATTCAGATTGGCTGATAGAATTTTATTAGCCAATCGGAATTCAAGGGACATCATCTTGGATGACGTCATTTAAAAGAAACTTAATTCTTCAATAGCCATCGAAAGAAGAGGATGCTCCACGCCAGATGTCTTGAAGATGGAGCCTCTCCACGTCGGAAGGATGAAGATAGAAGATGCCGTCTGGATGAAGACTTCTTGCCGCTTGGATGAAGACTTCTTCTGGCTTTGTTGAAGACTTCTTGCCACTTTGATAAAGACTTCTCCCGACTGGATGAGGATGGATGTCCAGTCTTCAAAAACTATAAGTGGATCTTCAGGGGTTAGTGTTAGGTTTTTTTAAGGGTTTATTGGGTGGGTTTTATTTTTAGATTAGGGACTTTGGGCACCGTAAAATAACTAAATGCCCATCCAAATGCCCTTTTCAGGGCAATGGGGAGCTTAGGTTTTTAGGTAGGTTTTTTTTGGGGGGGTTGGTTGTGTGGGTGGTGGGTTTTACTGTTGGGGGGTTGTTTGTATTTTTTTTTTTAAGGGCCATTGGCAGTTTAGTGTAGGCTAGGGTTTTTTTTTATTTCCGGGGGCTTTTTTATTTTGATAGGGCTATTAGATTAGTTGTAATTAGTTAAAATATTCGATAATTTCTTTGTTATTTTGTGTAATTTAGTGTTTATTATTTTGTGTAATTTAGTGTTAATTATTTTTTGTAATTTAGATAAATGCATTTTTTTAAATTTAATTTATTTCATTTTAGTGTAATGGTAGGTTTTAGTGTAAAACAGATTAGGTTTTATTTTACAGGTAACTTTGTATTTTTTAGCTAGGTAGTTAGTAAATAGTTATAAACTATTTACTAACTAGTCTACCTAGTTAAAATAAATACAAACTTACCTGTGAAATAAAAATAAAACCTAAGTAAGATACAATATAACTATTAGTTATATTGTAGCTAGCTTAAGTTTTATTTTACAGGTAAGTATTTATTTAGATTTAAATAAGAATAATTTAGGTATAAATTGTAATTTTTATTTGGAATTATTTTAATTATGTGAAAGTTAGTGGGTGTTAGGGTTAGGGATAGACTTAGAGTTAGGTTTAGGGGTTAATAACTTTAGTATAGTGGCGGGGACATTGGGGACAGCAGATTAGGGGTTAATAAGTGTAGTTAGATGGCAGCAATTTTGGAGCCAGCAGATTAGGGGTTAATAACAGTAATGTATGTTTCGGCGATGTTAGGGACAGCAGATTAGGGGTTAATAAGTGTATGTATGTGGCGACGACATTGGGGGCAGCAGATTAGAGGTTAATAATATTTAACTAGTGTTTGCGATGCGGGAGTACGCCGGTTTAGGGGTTAATATGTTTATTATAGTTGCGGTGATGTCCGGAGCAGCAGATTAGGGGTTAATAATTTTATTTTAGTGTTTCGATGCGGGAGGGCCTCGGTTTAGGGTTTAATAGGTAGTTTATGGGTGTTGGTGTACTTTGTGACACTTTAGTTATGAGTTTTATGCTACAGCTTTGCAACGTAAAACCCATAACTACTGACTTTCAGGTGGCGTTACAGATCTTGTAGTTATAAGCTATACCGCTCACTTTTTGACCGGGCAGGCAAACTCGTAATACTGGCGATGTGGAAGTTCCATTGAAAAAGGACTTTTTGAAAGGTGCGGTAGTTACGTTGCGTGACGGCCATAAAAGTGTGCTGTACAGCTGTACCTACAAGACTTGTAATAGCAGCAGTAGTGAAAAAGCAGCGTTATACTCATGACGCAAAACTCGTAATCTAGCCGTATGTTATTTATTATTATTATTAATATTATTATATATAATTTTATTATTATTAATAATAATAATAATAATTATTATTATTATTATTATATCATTTTCACAGTTTTAATTATTTTCAAATATTTGATCATGCTAACATATTTATAATATTGAACTGTTAATAGTTCCAGATGATGTATTTGCTCGAAATTACATATGGAAAGGCTTCTACAATTTGAAGGGAAGGAACCAACCTATGAATTTGACCGTTACCAACTATAATATGTCTACAGGAAGGGTGAATGCTACATTTATAAACAGTAACATGGAGTTTCTTCTTTCAGGTAAGTAAATATTTCAGCAAATATAAATATATTATTTTTTGTTGTTGCAACTGTATTTCTGAGTCGTATTTATCTTTAGTAGATATATTCATTTTCTATCAATTTAGCTATGTCTTTTATGTCATTATAAAGATTAGAATTCAAATACATATTAGATATATACTAGGGAAGGGTGTCCAATTCTATTCAAAATCAAGCTAGGAGTATGAGTGAAATACTGCAACACACTATTCAAAATCGTGCCCAACAGCATAAATCATACACTATGGGGCAGATTACAAGTGGAGCGCATGATAATGTGCATTGGTATTACAAGTTAATCGCAATGCTAAGCAAGCTCACATTCGCATTGCTAGGAAGCATTGCGCACACAAGAGTACTCTTCCATAGGCTCCTATGGGAGCCTCGTATTGAAGTGGTCCAAGATGGCATCAGAACCTCGCACAGTGAAGGAGGTATGTAGCGCAGCAATGGCCACATTTTTAAATATATATTACAGTATATGATTATATACATATATATGTTTGTCTTAATATGTGTGGCCCCTTACTTCTTTGCCAATCAACGGTTTATTCTGTGCTGAACATACAGATTACAGGTACATTCCTAACCAACTGACATGTTTTGCACATGCGTACATGTGCTTCATAAGAGACCATTGTAAGCCCTCATAGACACACTTAAGTAATCAATAGTAGCCAATGAGACAAGTGATAACAAAATTACTATTTGCTAAGTACTGAATTGTATTCTAATTTGTATCTTTTGGATCGATACTTGTCTCTTATTGTTTATATACACACATTAACACATGAATACATATGTATATAAGCATATACATTTATATTTACATTGCAGTCTATGAGAACACACATTTCCCATAGACTGCAATGTAAACACAGTTTTCATTGCCGTTTTTTTTTTTTTCTAACATTCCACTCCCACCAACCTTAAAGCCCGAAAACTGCCTAGTATAGTTTAATTTTTTATTTTTTTAAAAAAATGCAAGTTTTTTTTTAATAAAAAACTACATTGCCCACTATTTCAAGGGCATTG
>NC_069503.1:1032317931-1032340431 GCF_027579735.1 Bombina bombina | reverse complement strand
CCTTATCTGCCCTCCCTAACATCGCCGACACCTAACTTCAAACATTAACCCTTAATCTGCCGACCGGAGCTCACCGCTATTCTAATAAATTTTTTAACCCCTAAAGCTAAGTCTAACCCTAACACTAACACCCCCCTAAGTTAAATATAATTTAAATCTAACGAAATAAATTAACTCTTATTATATAAATTATTCCTATTTAAAGCTAAGTACTTACCTGTAAAATAAACCCTAATATAGCTACAATATAAATAATAATTATATTGTAGCTATTTTAGGATTAATATTTATTTTACAGGCAACTTTGTATTTATTTTAATCAGGTACAATAGCAATTAAATAGTTAATAACTATTTAATAGCTAAAATAGTTAAAATAATTACAAAATTACCTGTAAAATAAATCCTAACCTAAGTTACAATTAAACCTAACACTACACTATCAATAAATAAATTAAATAAACTACCTACAATTATCTACAATTAAACCTAACACTACACTATCAATAAATTAATTAAATGCAATACCTACAAATAACTACAATTAAATAAACTAACTAAAGTACAAAAAATAAAAAAGAACTAAGTTACAAAAAATAAAAAAATATTTACAAACATTAGAAAAATATTACAACAATTTTAAACTAATTACACCAACTCTAAGCCCCCTAATAAAATAACAAAGACTCCCAAAATAAAAAAATGCCCTACCCTATTCTAAATTAAAAAAGTTCAAAGCTCTTTTACCTTACCAGCCCTGAAAAGGGCCATTTGTGGGGCATGCCCCAAAGAATTCAGCTCTTTTGCCTGTAAAAAAAAACATACAATACCCCCCAACATTACAACCCACCACCCACATACCCCTAATCTAACCCAAACCCCCCTTAAATAAACCTAACACTAAGCCCCTGAAGATCTTCCTAACTTATCTTCACCATGCCAGGTTCACCGATCCGTCCTCGGAAGTCTTGATCCAAGCCTCCGAAGTGTTGATCCAAGCCCAAGTGGGGGCTGAAGAGTGACGTCCATCCTCCGGCTGAAGTCTTGATCCAAGCGGGCAGAAGAGGACATCCGGACCGGCAAACATCTTCTTCCAAGCCGCATCTTCTATGTTCTTCAATCCGATGACGACCGGCTGATCTTCAAGACCTCCAGCGCGGATCCATCCATCTTCACCGACGACTTCCCGACGAATGACGGTTCTTTTAAGGGACGTCATCCAAGATGGCGTCCCTCGAATTCCGATTGGCTGATAGGATTCTATCAGCCAATCCGAATTAAGGTAGGAAAAATAAGATTCAAGTTCAATCCGATTGGCTGATCAGATCAGCCAATCAGATTGAGCTCGCATTCTATTGGCTGTTCCGATCAGCCAATAGAATGCGAGCTCAATCTGATTGGCTGATTGGATCAGCCAATCGGATTGAACTTGAATCTGATTGGCTGATTCCATCAGCCAATCAGAATTTTCCTACCTTAATTCCGATTGGCTGATAGAATCTTATCAGCCAATCGGAATTCGAGGGACGCCATCTTGGATGACATCCCTTAAAGGAACCGTCATTCGTCGGGAAGTTGTCGGTGAAGATGGATGGATCCGCGCTGGAGGTCTTGAAGATCAGCCGGTTGTCATCGGATTGAAGAACATAGAAGATGCGGCTTGGAAGAAGATGTTTGCCGGTCCGGATGTCCTCTTCTGCCTGCTTGGATCAAGACTTCAGCCGGAGGATGGACGTCACTCTTCAGCCCCCGCTTGGGCTTGGATCAACACTTCGGAGGCTTGGATCAAGACTTCCGAAGACGGATCGGTGAACCTGGCATGGTGAAGATAAGGTAGGAAGATCTTCAGGGGCTTAGTGTTAGGTTTATTTAAGGGGGGTTTGGGTTAGATTAGGGGTATGTGGGTGGTGGGTTGTAATGTTGGGGGGGGTATTGTATGTTTTTTTTTAAAGGCAAAAGAGCTGAATTCTTTGGGGCATGCCCCGCAAATGGCCCTTTTCAGGGCTGGTAAGGTAAAAGAGCTTTGAACTTTTTTAATTTAGAATAGGGTAGGGCATTTTTTTATTTTGGGGGTCTTTGTTATTTTATTAGGGGGCTTAGAGTAGGTGTAATTAGTTTAAAATTGTTGTAATATTTTTCCAATGTTTGTAAATATTTTTTTGTAACTTAGTTCTTTTTTATTTTTTGTACTTTAGTTACTTTATTTAATTGTAGTTATTTGTAGGTATTGCATTTAATTAATTTATTGATAGTGTAGTGTTAGGTTTAATTGTAGATAATTGTAGGTATTTTATTTAATTTATTTATTGATAGTGTAGTGTTAGGTTTAATTGTAACTTATGTTAGGATTTATTTTACAGGTAATTTTGTAATTATTTTAACTATTTTAGCTATTAAATAGTTATTAACTATTTAATAGCTATTGTACCTGTTTAAAATAATTACAAAGTTGCCTGTAAAATAAATATTAATCCTAAAATAGCTACAATATAATTATAATTTATATTGTAGCTATATTAGGGTTTATTTTACAGGTAAGTATTTAGCTTTAAAGAGGAATAATTTATATAATAAGAGTTAATTTATTTAGTTAGATTTAAATTATATTTAACTTAGGGGGGTGTTAGTGTTAGGGTTAGACTTAGCTTTAGGGGTTAAAAAATGTATTAGAATAGCGGTGAGTTCCGGTCGGCAGATTAGGGGTTAATGTTTGAAGTTAGGTGTCGGCGATGTTAGGGAGGGCAGATAAGGGGTTATTTCGTTAGATTTAAATTATATTTAACTTAGGGGGGTGTTAGTGTTAGAGTTAGACTTAGCTTTAGGGGTTAATCCATTTATTAGACTAGCGGCGAGATCCGATCGGCAGATTAGGGGTTAATTATTGTAGGTAGCTGGCGGTGACGTTGTGGGGGGCAGATTAGGGGTTAATAAATATAATATAGGGGTCGGCGGTGTTAGGGGCAGCAGATTAGGGGTACATAGGTATAATGTAGGTTGCGGCGGTATATGGAGCGGCAGATTAGGGGTTAAAAAAATATGCAGGTGTCAGCGATAGCGGGGGTGGCAGATTAGGGATTAATAAATGTAAGGTTAGGGGTGTTTAGACTCGGGGTACATGTTAGGGTGTTAGGTGCAGATATATGAAGTGTTTCCCCATAGTAAACAATGGGGCTGCGTTAGGAGCTGAACGCTGCTTTTTTGCAGGTGTTAGGTTTTTTTTCAGCTCAAACTGCCCCATTGTTTTCTATGGGGGAATCGTGCACGAGCACGTTTTTGAAGCTGGTCGCGTCCGTAAGCAACGCTGGTATTTAGAGTTGCAGTGGCGGTAAATATGCTCTACGCTCCCTTTTTTGGAGCCTAACGCAGCCATTCTGTGAACTCTAAATACCAGCGGTATTTAAAAGGTGCGGGGGGAAAAAAGCATGCGTAGCTAACGCACCCCTTTGGCCGCAGAACTCTAAATCTAGCCGTTAGTGTCTTTGTTAGCCTTAATAATAAGTTTAAATTCTGAGTTTTAAAAGATTGTAAAAATAACTTTAGCTGAGAACTAGTTTTCATTATTGAATTACGACTTTTACAGCATTGTCTTCACCTACATAACTTCCAATACATGATACTAAAAAGAACCACAAAAGAAAAACAGGTAATAACAAACAATGCTGTTAACTAAATGTTGCACTTTCAAACATTACAAAGTTGGTTACAAAACAACTTTATTATCCAACTTTGCCATTTGTTATAAAATTATAACTAAAACAATGAAGTATAATTAAAATATATGGTTATTTAAAAAATATGAGTACATGTTAAAATAAATCAAGAATGTACTTTTGCAATTGTATCTGTGTTTAAACATATCTCCATGTAAATTTCCCTAAAGAATGGTTGACAAATATGTTAAATTATTATTATTTTTTTTTACAGTTGAGTCATGTTTTGGGTAAATAAGTCCTAATTATAGCAAGACCACAGGTGGAGAGTATGCGACTTGCAATCTCCAACTTAAGCTGTATATCAGACAACTTTTAACAAGTCAATCTGTATTTCATAGCAAGTGATTGTTAATTTACTATAATTTTAATAACAATTAGCTATCCTTTTTGTAAAAAAAAAAATGGTATGAAGTTGGATATGCAGGTAGGCTTTATTGAATAACTTTACGACCAGCTTGAATTTAGAAAATAACCAATTCTCTGTGACTATACTTATGGTTCTGTTATAAATGGCTGCCTTTACTACCCATAAATTCTCAAGCTACATTATTTTTCCCAAATTCTCTCTATGGATTCTGATCAAATATGAAAAAAGAAATAGAAAAATGGTGCTATAGTCTGAGAGCAGAAAAAATAGTTTAGTAAGATGCATGCCACATTCTAACCACTATTTGGACAGCTAAAATAGAGGCCATTATTGAAGTGTGCTATGCAAAACATTACAAATCTCTAATATGTCATATTTTTGTTTCCTTATTTAAAGGTATCAGCTGAACCTGATGGTGCTACCTATGTTTTTCAAGGATCAATAAATGGAAAAGTAAATGGACAGTTTGGACTTAGAAGTATAGGTAAGTGTTCAATAGAAATGCATATTTAAATGCCTCCTAGTGCTGGCAATCCTGGGTTCAGATTTGAAGAAATCCCAATCCATTAAATCAATGTTCTTATTCATTTTTCCAATGTTAGTTTTTATTCTTTTCACTGTTTTCACTCATCATAAAGATCATATTAAAATTCTTTGCCAACATTTTTCTGATTTAGCATATTTAGGATTTTTTTAAAAATGTATTCCATTCCATCCTGTTTGTTTGCAATAAAAAAAAAACTTTTTATCCACATACGATGATTCAGGCTTCTGTTTTTCTGTGGTATGTCAATGTAATTGAAGCCCACACATCTGAGAAATTAAGCCAATTTATTGAAACTTATATGTCTATCTATCTATCTATCTATCTATCTATCTATCTATCTATCATCTATCTGTCTATCTATCTGTTGTATCTATCTGTTGGTCTCTGTGTTGGTCTGTCTGTCTATCTATCTATCTATCTATCTGTCTGTCTGTCTGTCTGTCTGTCTGTATGTCTGTCTGTCTATCTACAGTATATATCTGTTGCTCAATCTATCTATATATCTATCTACTTTAAATATATTGATTGTATGATTTATAATTTTTCAGAAATATTGCATAATGATTGATTTACCAAATGTCCAATTGCCTATGAGGTCCAGTTGTAGTGTACCTGACTGGTAAACAGTATTTTTAGACCAGCAATATGCTAGAGATAAACTCACAGCATAATCCCTTCATATAATAAATAATTCATGTTTGCCAATTTGTGTCAGTGTTACTGAGAGAAAGCAAGCCCGTAGTAAAGAAAAAACACCTGTTTATTTTTATAGATTTACTATAAACAGGGGCTTAATATTTACAATCTAATTATTCACCAAAACAATAAAAATACTGTGCTCCCTTGTGAACTTCTGAGCAAATAAAGTAAGGAAATTGTCATTTCATTAAAAAGAGAAAATATTAAACTATAAATTGTTTGAATCTATTTTTCTCTTGGGTCATATAATGCATACCATCAAAGTAAGGTTTAAGTTGTGCTGCGTTAAGCTTATTTTAGATGACTTTGTTAATCAATACTTATTTAAAATATAAGCATGTTTTAATGTTATGTTATTAGCGTGTTTTTTTTATATTAACATATAGTGCACAGTGATGTTTGCTCTTCTCTTAAAAGTAACATATTACATAAATAAGTATAGTTATTTTTTTAATATTATTATTATTTTTATTATTATTATTATTTTTATAATGGTATAATAATACCAGCAAAATAAATAATTAATATTTCTGAAATGTTCCAGGCGTAATTTAAATTGCAGAAAAAAAATCAAGAGAAAAATATTTTGCACTTTTAAAACTATATATTCGCAATTATTTGAATACGAATGCTGCTATCCTCAGCTATTGGCATATCACAAATATTTTTTTTTCACAACTATAAGTGTGAATAACATTGTCATAATTGAGATTGCTTAAGTGTTAGAGTAGCTTGAATAATTGAATAGTAACTGAATGAAATGGTTTCCCTTTAATCAACTTAATTCTCATATACCTATCAGTGTTTTCAATGCAAGTCACATAGCCACAGATTCAGCTCTTTTGTCCGTGCTAATGAGGAAGAAATGTTTGTCCTTATATCTTCCTCTCACCTCACTACCTGTCCCCTTCATCCCATCCCCTCATAACTACAGCCCTCCCTCTCTCCTACTCTTACTACAATCCTCCACATATTTTGATTCTTTTTCTCAGCACTGGTATATTTCCCTCATCCCTTAAACATGCACTAATCACACCTATCCTCAAAATGTCTTCTCTCGATCTTTCATTTCCATTCAACTACTCCCCTAGTTCCCTTCTCCCCCATGCCTCAAAACTTCTGGAAAGGCTTGCATATACATGATTATTACATTTCCTCACATTAAACTCCCTCCTTGATCCATTGCATTCTGGATTATACTGTCAACACTCCATAGAAATAGCAATCATTAAGGTTACTAATGACCTAATTACAGCAAAATCAAAAGGCCATTTTTCTCTGCTAATTTTTCTCGATCTCTCTGCAGCCTTTTTCACTATTGACAACCATATCTTGCTCCAGATCCCTAAGGATTGGAGTGTTCAGAGCAAGATAGGGTTGTCAATAGTAAATAAAGCTGCAGAGAGATTGAGAAAAATTAGCAGAGAAAAGTGGCCTTTTAGTGTAACCTTCTCTGGCACATCCTCTGGCACATCCTCTGACACTTTACCACTTTCTGTTGGGGTACCACAATGCTCCTCAGTCCCCTTCTCTTCTCAATTTATTCATCATCCTTAAGTTCCTTAATAAAGTCCATCAGGTTTCAATATTTTTTGTATGCTGATGATACCCAAATCTACCTCTCTGCACCAGACCTATCCCCTTTCTTTCTAACTCAGGTCACTAACTGTCTTTCTAATATTTAATCCTGGATGTTTTCTCACTACCTTAAGATAAATCTCTCCAAAACTGAGTTTCTAATTTACCTCACCTTCCAAAGTCCCTAAACCCTAACCTTTTCTAACTGTTTATAATAACATCATTACCCTAACCCTGCATGTCTGATGTCTTGGAGTCACACAACTCAGATCTCTCTTTCATTCCCCACATCCAGTCTTTGTACAATCCCTTCCGCTTCCACCTTAAAACATCTCTAAAATTTACCACTTCCTCACACAAGATACAACTAAGAATTTAATCCACTCTCTCATCATTTCCCACGTTGACTATTGCAACTCCATCCATCTTTAGCCTCCCTAGCTGCCATTTGTCTCCCTTACAACCCATAATAAATGCCCCTGCCAGGCTGATCTTCCTACAAGAAGAAATGACCCTTCGCTACAATGTAAAGTAGTGAATGTACAGCCTGTAGAACAGTGTAAATTTGCTGTCCTCTTAAAATACCTCAACACACAGCCATTAATGTCTAAACCGTTGGCAACAAAAATGAGTACACCCCTAAGTGGAATTGTCCAAATTGTGCCTAAAGTGTCAACATTTTGTGTGGCCAGCATTATTTTCCAGCACTGCCTTAACCCTCTTGGGCATGGAGTTCACCAGAGCTTTACAGGTTCCACTCCTCCATGACGACATCACAGAGCTTGTGGATGTTAGAGACCTTGCGCTCCCCTTCTGTTTGAGGATGCCCCACAGATGCTTAATAGGGTTTAGGTCTGGAGACATGTTTGGCCAGTCCATCACCTTTACCCTCAGCTTCTTTAGCAAGGTAGTGTTCATCTTGGAGGTGTGTTTGGGTCATTATCATGTTGGAATATTGCCGGCCCAGTCTCCGAAGGGAGGGGATCATGCTCTGCTTCAGTATATCACAGTACATGTTGGCATTCATGGTTCCCTTAATGAATTGTAGCTCCCCAGTGCCAGCAGCATGCATGCAGGCCCAGACCATGACACTCCCACCATCATGCTTGACTGTAGGCAAGACACACTTGTATTTGTACTCCTCACCTCATTGCCGCCACACACGCTTGACACCATCTTAACCAAAGAAGTTAATCTTGGTCTCATCGGACCACAGGACATGGTTCCAGCAATCCATGTCATTAGTCTGCTTTTCTTCAGCAAACTGTTTGCAGGCTTTCTTGTGCATCATCTTTAGAAGAAGATTCCTTCTGGAGTGACAGCCATAGAGACCAATTTGGTGCGGCGTATGGTCTGAGCACTGACAGGCAGACCCCCACCCCTTTGACCTTTGCAGCAATGCTGGAAGCACTCATACGTCTACTTCCCAAAGACAACCTCTGGATATGATGCTGAGCATGTGCACTGAACTTCTTTGGTTGACCATGGTGAGGCCTGTTCTTAATGGAACCTGTCCAGTTAAACTGCTGTATGGTCTTGTCCCCCATGCTGCAGCTCAGTTTCAGGGACTTGGCGATCTTCTTATAGCCTAAACCATCTTTATGTAGAGCAACAATTGTTTTTTTCAGATCCTCAGAGAGTTCTTTGCCATGAGGTGCCATGTTGAACTTTCAGTGACTTTCAGTGTGAGAGCAATAACACCAAATTTAACACACCTGCTCCCCATTCCCACCTGAGACCTTGTAACACTAATGAGTCACATGACACTGGGGAGGGAAAATGGCTAATTGGGCCCAATTTGGACATTTCCACTTAGGGGTGTACTCACTTTTGTTGCTAATGTTTAAGACATTAATGGCTGTGTGTTGAGGTATTTTGAGGGGAAAGCAAATTTACACTGTTAAACAGACTGTATATTCAATACTTTACATTGTAGCAAAGTGTAATTTCTTCAGCGTTGTCACATGAAAAGATATAATAAAATATTTACAAAAATGAGAGGGGTGTACTCACTTTTGTGAGATACTGTAAAACCTTACTGGTTATTCTATTTCACCTGGGTGTCTCCTCAGATAATTTTCATACACATCCATTCGATACAGAGGGCACTCACAGGTCTTGATAATTTTTATGATTTTATTCATGCAACAATCATATAATTCAAGTTGACGTTTCAGCTCGACACATGAGCCTTTTTCAAGACAATCTTGTTTGTTTGTTTGGGAAATGGCGATTTGAACACGCCAAACAAGATTGTCTTGAAAAAGGCTCCTGTGTGAAGCCAAAACGTCTACTTGAATTATGTGATTGTTGTATGAATAAAATATAATAGTTTCAAATAATTGCAATTAAAAATCAAAATTCAAATGTTGTTATTTAACTTAAGTCCCAATTTCATATGTTTTTTTTCTTACAAATTTTAAAGTTAATTTTAGTTACTGTCCCCTTGCATCACTTGACAGTACCAGATATTTACTAAGAGCTAGATTACGAGTGGAGAGCTATTTAACGCTCCTTCTCTCACACTAACTCAGCTAGAAGTAAGCTTTTTACGTGCATCAGGTAGAGCTGATATTACAAGTTGAAACTGAAAGGTTTTCACTCTCGTTCTAACCTGACGTGCGCAAAAAGCTGAACTTCGAATAGCATAACCGCGCTAACGTATTCCCTCATACAAGTCAATGGAGCAAGAAAAGTGGATTTTTTAAAATTAAATCTGAGTAATGCATAAATATGTTTTTTCATGTTTTAATCTACTTGATTGTAAGGGGCTTCAATGTATATATATAAACACAGTCCAGCAATTGCCCTCTCTGGATTTAAATTTAAAAAGAGGAAGGAGTGAGTACTCCGAAAAAGTTCACAATAAAGTTTGCTGTGATTTAAATCCAGAGAGTGCAATTGCAGGACTGTGTTTGCTAAAAATCTTTTGCACCCTGGTACCTGTCTTATGAGTGAGTGGGAGTGCGCTTTTTCAACTACATTCATATATATATATATATATATATATATATATATATATATATATATAAATATATATATATATATATATATATATATATATATATATATATATATATATATATATATATATATATATATATATAACAAAAGTAGAAAGCACTCACTGGACTGTAGACAGCAATGTAAATCAAATTGAATTTATTGTGACGTTTTGGGTCCAACAACGTCCCTTCCTCTGACAAACAGCTAGTGAAAAAACAAACATTTATAGACCCATAAAACACTCCCCTAGGTGAACTGCCAATGAAAATGTGCTGTGTGTAAAACAAAAATGAGCCGTGTGCAAAACAGGCATAGATCCCTATAATTAGGGTTAAAACAATCATAACATGGTGAACAATATATTAAATGTGTAAATGTATATAGATATATATGTGACTCTATAAGTATAAAATGTGAGTATAACTGATAGCCCCCAAAATATGACTGATCTAATACAGGCTGAAATAAAATCCGTAGCGCACATATGGTGAAGACAAGAACAACAAAAGCCTGATAGGTGGGATCTTACATACCCCCATTCTATGATTGGCCAGACAGATTAGTCATCCATAACCACGCCTGTATCAACATTACAGGCCAGGTGTAACCATGGAGTGCATTGCGTAAAGAATGACAACAAATGATCTGATGGGCTAAAGAGACGCCGACAAGCACGTCACGCCATAACTCACAACAACAACTCGGGCGGTTGCCCTGGAAACCAATGTAAACAACTCCGTGTGCAATAGTGGCCGAATATCGCCGCGTCTGCTCAAACTCAGTCACACATTACAGCAACGCCGTAACTCACAACCGCTCGGGCGGTTGCCCTGTCAACCAATGTCAACAACACTGTGTGCAGTAGTTACTGAATATCGCCGTGCCTACCCAAACACAGTCAAACACTACCGCACCCGAGGTCTAACCACATTGCATACCCTATAGGAATAAGGCCATGACCAAGGATCCACAACCAAGAAGAAACATGCTGAAACATCGCCGTATCTACCTACCAATCAGATTGCTGCAATCCGCTACTCATCCGACTAAAAGGCTGCCATAGCAACCTGCATATACAAATCAAAACACCATCATGGCCTCACTCTGCACTATGTACAACAAGATATAAGAGATCTTAAGACTCCAACCTGGCCACAGCGCTAGAGGTACAAATATGTGGCTATAACAATCATAATATGAAGGTATCCACACCAATGAAAATACAAAATAGAGTTCTACAGCATAGATTAATCCTTCACAGGTCCATCTACTATACACTAGCATGTGACCACAGACCTATTATAAGAGCTGCACAAACTGACAAACGCTAGGTAAATTGTCATAAGGAAATAAAAATAAAAATATATATTGATAGACCCTCCCTAACAGATTTCAAAATACCTAATGTACATAAAAAGGAACGTGCCACTATACTTATAAGCACTTACCCAAAAGTGCTAACCCATAACTAACACCATCCGACAGATGTAAAGGGAACAACAAACCCCATCCCCAAGATAGCAGATATATAATCCGTCCAATAAAAAAGACAAGCACAATCTACAAAAAATAATAATAAAAAATAAAAAATGTAATAATAGAAATATACATGGAATGAAAGTGTGACCCCATAAGGGATACTCAAACATGAGCCTACCCAAATTGGCGGTTCATAGTTGAGACGTGAACCCACTATACAGATAATTCCAAAGTTTAGACCATATAGTTCCCCCTAGGGAAGCTATATATGTCATAAATTAACAGCCACCAAATCCTAAAGATGACAAAAACATGTTCACATTCCTAATGTGGCAAAAGCCACACTATCAGACAGCAGCCACATGTGGTAACCAAATCCCATACTAGTAAAGACACCTCACCGTCCTACAGCGATGTATTGCCAGAACCGTAACACATGTATAGGGGGCATATCAGACATAATAAAGAATCATAGTGTGTGTGACAAGTGTAGTAACATATAACTATCATAAAAACAGGTTAAAAACATAACACACCTCATATATATACATGTTGAAAGCTAAATTGATAAAAAACTGATGATAATGGAAGAATATGGAAGAAAATATACATGTTCAAGACTTAATTACTGAAAAATAGAGAACATGAGACCCTATTTCGGGTCTAGTTATGCAACAACAAAAGACTAAAATAAACCAAATTAAACTAAATAAGTATAACTCAAGAATGAGAAGTGAACTCTCATTCCTTCAACACAATTTAGTGCTGAATCATAGACACAGGATCAATGGATCAATGGACTCTCATAGGACATAGTCCTTATAGAAAGTTCTGCCATCCCGTCTGGATGTTAAGGCCTCTCGGGGCCAGTGTGCATAGTTCATGAATCCAACATGCTTCTTTTTTGAGCAAGATCTTGGCTCTGTTTCCTCCTCTTCTTAAGACTGGCACGTGGTCAATGATTCTAAAGCGACAGTCACTCACAGTATGTCCTGCTTCCAGGAAGTAGCGAGCCACCGGATGTTCTGCCTTTCCAGAGTGTATTGCTGATCTGATGCTGGAACGGTGATTCGCCATTCTCACTCTGGCATCGTCAGTTGTCTTGCCGGTATAGAATTTCCCGCAGGGGCAATTAAGTAGATATATGATAAACTGGGTTGTGCACGTCAGAAAATATTTAATCTGATATCTTTTGCGATGATCAGGGTGTTGAAATGTCGTGCCAATGTGTATGCTGTTACAGGTTACACAACTAATGCATTTATAGCATCCCACTTTTTTCTTCAACCAAGTTTGTTTGTCATTTTTTGAAGCGATATCAGTCTTCACTAGCATATCTCTCAAACTCTTGCCTCTACGATATGCCAATCTTGGTGCCGACCATTCAGCAAATGGCAATGTAGGATCGCTCTGGAGTATTTTCCATTCCTCCTTCACTGCTTGGGCAATCTGATATTGGTCTGGATTATATGTTGTGAGTTGGGGATTGGTTATGGTATTTTGGATTTGTTGTTCATCTTGAGATAAGAAAGCCAATTCCAATTGATTCTCTAGATTCTTCTTGTTGTAACCTCGTTAGAGGAATCTTTGTGTCATTTCTGACATCTGTGTCTGCATCAGATCCTCGTCGAGATCCTCGACGAGGATCTGATGCAGACACAGATGTCAGAAATGACACAAAGATTCCTCCAACGAGGTTACAACAAGAAGAATCTAGAGAATCAATTGGAATTGGCTTTCTTATCTCAAGATGAACAACAAATCCAAAATACCATAACCAATCCCCAACTCACATTTGTGACAACATATAATCCAGACCAATATCAGATTGACCAAGCAGTGAAGGAGGAATGGAAAATACTCCAGAGCAATCCTACATTGCCATTTGCTGAATGGTCGGCACCAAGATTGGCATATCGTAGAGGCAAGAGTTTGAGAGATATGCTAGTGAAGACTGATATCGCTTAAAAAAATGACAAACAAACTTGGTTGAAGAAAAAAGTGGGATGCTATAAATGCATTAGTTGTGTAACCTGTAACAGCATGCACACTGGCACGACATTTCAACACCCTGATCGTCGCAAAAGATATCAGATTAAATATTTTCTGACATGCACAACCCAGTTTATCATATATCTACTTAATTGCCCCTGCGGGAAATTCTATACCGGCAAGACAACTGACGATGCCAGAGTGAGAATGGCGAATCACCGTTCCAGCATCAGATCGGCAATACACTCTGGAAAGGCAGAACATCCGGTGGCTCGCCACTTCCTGGAAGCAGGACATACTGTGAGTGACTTGCGCTTTAGAATCATTGACCAAGTGCCAGTCTTAAGAAGAGGAGGAAACAGAGCCAAGATCTTGCTCAAATAAGAAGCACGTTCGATTCATGAACTATGCACACTGGCCCCGAGAGGCCTTAACATCCAGACGGGATGGCAGAACTTTCTATATGGACTATGTCCTATGAGAGTCCATTGATCCATTGATCCTGTGTCTATGACTCAGCACTAAATTGTGTTGAAGGAATGAGAGTTCACTTCTCATTTTTGAGTTATACTTATTTAGTTTAATTTGGTTTATTTTAGACTTTTGTCGTTGCATTACTAGACCCGAAATAGGGTCTCATGTTCTCTATTTTTCAGTAATTAAGTCTTGAACATGTATATTTTCTTCCATATTCTTCCATTATCATCAGTTTTTTATCAATTTAGCTTTCAACATGTATATATATGAGGTGTGTTATGTTTTTAACCTGTTTTTATGATAGTTATATGTTACTACACTTGTCACACACACTATGATTCTTTATTTTGTCTGATATGCCCCCTATACATGTGTTACGGTCCTGGCAATACATCGCTGTAGGACGGTGAGGTGTCTTTACTAGTATGGGATTTGGTTACCACATGTGGCTGCTGTCTGATAGTGTGGCTTTTGCCACATTAGGAATGTGAATATGTTTTTGTCATCTTTAGGATTTGGTGGCTGTTAATTTATGACATATATAGCTTCCCTAGGGGGAACTATACAGTCTAAACTTTGAAATTATCTGTATAGTGGGTTCACGTCTCAACTATGAACCGCCAATTTGGGTAGCCTCATTTTTGAGTATCCCTTATGGGGTCACACTTTCATTCCATGTATATTTCTATTATTACATTTTTTATTTTTTATTATTATTTTTTGTAGATTGTGCTTGTCCTTTTTATTGGACGGTTTATATATCTGCTATCTTGGGGATGGGGTTTGTTGTTCCCTTTACATCTGTCGGATGGTGTTAGTTATGGGTTAGCACTTTTGGGTAAGTGCTTAAAAGTATAGTGGCACGTTCCTTTTTATGTACATTAGGTATTTTGACATCTGTTAGGGAGGGTCTATCAATATATATTTTTATTTTTATTTCCTTATGACAATTTACCTAGCGTTTGTCAGTTTGTGCAGCTCTTATAATAGGTCTGTGGTCACATGCTAGTGTATAGTAGATGGACCTGTGTAGGATTAATCTATGCTGTAGAACTCTATTTTGTATTTTCATTGGTGTGGATACCTTCATATTATGATTGTTATAGCCACATATTTGTACCTCTAGCGCTGTGGCCAGGTTGGAGTCTTAAGATCTCTTATATCTTGTTGTACATAGTGCAGAGTGAGGCCATGATCGTGTTTGGATTTGTATATGCAGGTTGCTATGGCAGCCTTTTAGTCGGATGAGTAGCGGATTGCAGCAATCTGATTGGTAGGTAGATACGGCGATGTTTCAGCATGTTTCAGCTTGGTTGTGGATCCTTGGTCATGGCCTTATTCCTATAGGGTATGCAATGTGGTTGGACCTCTGGTGCGGTAGTGTTTGACTGTGTTTGGGTAGGCGCGGCGATATTCGGTCACTACTGCACACAGAGTTGTTGACATTGGTTGCCAGGGCAACCGCCCGAGCGGTTGTGAGTTACGGCGTTGCTGTAATGTGTGATTGAGTTTGAGCAGACGCGGCGATATTCGGCCACTATTGCACACAGAGTTGTTTACATTGGTTGCCAGGGCAACCGCCCGAGTTGTTGTGAGTTATGGCGTGACGTGCTTGTCGGCGTCTCTTTAGCCCATCAGATAATTTGTTGTCATTCTTTACGCAATGCACTCCATGGTTACACCTGGCCTGTAATGTTGATACAGGCGTGGTTATGGATGACTAATCTGTCTGGCCAATCATAGAATGGGGGTATGTAAGATCCCACCTATCAGGCTTTTGTTGTTCTTGTCTTCACCATATGTGCGCTACAGATTTTATTTCAGCCTGTATTAGATCGGTCATATTTTGGGGGCTATGAGTTATACTCACATTTTATACTTATAGAGTCACATATATATCTATATACATTTACACATTTAATATATTGTTCACCATGTTATGATTGTTTTAACCCTAATTATAGGGATCAATGCCTGTTTTGCACACGGCTCATTTTTGTTTTGCACACGGCACATTTTCATTGGCACTTCACCTAGGGGAGTGTTTTATGGGTCTATAAATGTTTGTTTTTTCACTAGCTGTTTGTCAGAGGAAGGGACGTTGTTGGTCCTGAAACGTCACAATAAATTCAATTTGATTTACATTGCTGTCTACAGTCCAGTGAGTGCTTTCTACTTTTGTTTTCTACATACCTGGCTACAGCACCCTGGCAAGTTGTAGTGTGTTGGTGAGAGTGCATATACTACAATACATCTTTATATATATATATATATATATATATATATATATATGTATATATGCCTGTAAATACATATATACATATCTAATTTTTATTAGATAGTGTTATTTTGAGTGTAATTGTACTTTTAGATGCATTTTTATATGTTTTTTGACACTTTTTTTTGTGTGTGACAGTTAACCCGAGCTCTGAGGTCACGCTATCCTGATGCACGTTATATTCAACTGTGCTCATGCAATCATTAGTGATGTCGCAAATAGTTCACCGGCAAATAGTTCCCGGCGAACATAGCATGTTCGCGTTCGCCGCGGCGGGCGAACATATGCGATGTTCGATCCGCCCCCTATTCATCATCATTGAGTAATACTTTGACCCTGTACCTCACAGTCAGCAGACACATTCCAGCCAATCAGCAGCAGACCCTCCCTCCCAGACCCTCCTACCTCCTGGACAGCATCCATTTTAGATTCATTCGGGAGCTGCATTCTTAGTGAGAGGAGGGACAGTGTAGCTGCTGCTGATTTAATAGGGAAATCGATAGCTAGGCTAGTGTATTCAGTGTCCACTACAGTCCTGAAGGACTCATCTGATCTCTTCTGTAAGGACAGCACCCCAAAAAGCCATCAGTCTGCTTTTTTTTTTCCTGTGTAAGCTAATTGCAGTTGCCTGCCTGCCAGCGTGTGTGTCAGGCTCACAGCGTATAGTGTGCCCACTTGCCCAGTGCCACCACTCATATCTGGTGTAACAGTAGTGTAGATTTAAAAAAAAACAACACTTTTTTGACTGTGTTAAATAATAGCAGTCAGTTTCCTTCACACGTGTGCGTTTCAGTGCCTGCCTGCCAGGGCACAGTGTCACTCCAGTGCAACTCATATCTGGTGTAACAGTAGTGTAGATTTAAAAAAACAACACTTTTTTGACTGTGTTAAATAATAGCAGTCAGTTTCCTTCACACGTGTGCGTTTCAGTGCCTGTCTGCCAGGGTACAGTGTCACCCCAGTGCAACTCATATCTGGTGTAACAGTAGTGTAAATTTAAAAAAACAACACTTTTTTGACTGTGTTAAATAATAGCAGTCAGTTTCCTTCACACGTGTGCGTTTCAGTGCCTGCCTGCCTGCCAGGGCACAGTGTCAACCCAGTTCAACTCATATCTGGTGTAACAGTAGTGTACATTTAAAAAAAAAAACAACACTTGTTTGACTGTGTTAAATAATAGCAGTCAGTTTCCTTCACACGTGTGCATTTCAGTGCCTGCCAGGGCACAGTGTCACCCCAGTGCAACTCATATCTGGTGTAACAGTAGTGTACATTTTAAAAAAAAAACAACACTTTTTTGACTGTGAAATAATAGCAGTCAGTTTTCTTCACACGTGTGTGTTTCAGTGCCTGCCAGGGCACAGTGTCACCCCAGTGCAACTCATATCTGGTGTAACAGTAGTGTAGATTTAAAAAAAACAACACTTTTTTGACTGTGTTAAATAATAGCAGTCAGTTTCCTTCACATGTGTGCGTTTCAGTGCCTGCCAGGCACAGTGTCACCCCAGTGCAACTCATATCTGGTGTAACAGTAGTGTACATTTAAAAAAACAACACTTTTTTGACTGTGAAATAATAGCAGTCAGTTTTCTTCACACGTGTGCGTTTCAGTGCCTGCCTGCCAGGGCACAGTGTCACACCAGTGCAACTCATATCTGGTGTAACAGTAGTGTACATTTAAAAAAAAAAAACATTTTTTTGACTGTGAAATAATAGCAGTCAGTTTCCTTCACACGTGTGCGTTTCAGTGCCTGCCTGCCAGGGCACAGTGTCACACCAGTGCAACTCATATCTGGTGTAACAGTAGTGTACATTTAAAAAAACCCAACACTGATAGGGGATGTAACAGGGATTACACTGATAAGAATAGTACTACTTAACACACCACTCCTATCTGGTGGCACATTAGATTGCACGCGCAATGCCCCAAATTTGAAGTAGGAGGACTGACCAAGCATCTTTTTCCATCTCCCGTTTCCTAAAATCGATGCCAAATACACGTCCCCTGATAGGGGACATAACAGGAATTAAACTGATAAGAATAGAACTACTTAACACACCACTCCTATCTGGTGGCACATTAGATTGCACGCGCAGTGCCCCAAATTTGAAGTAGGAGGACCGACCAAGAATCTTTTTCCATCTCCCGGTTCCTAAAATCGATGCCATATACACGTCCCCTGATAGGGGACGTAACAGGGATTAAACTGATAAGAATAGAACTACTTAACACACCACTCCTATCTGGTGGCACATTAGATTGCATGCACAGTGCTCCAAATTTGAAGTAGGAGGACCGACCAAGCATCTTTTTCCATCTCCCGGTTTCTAAAATCGATGCCATATACACGTCCCCTGAAAGGGGACGTAACAGGGATTAAACTGATAGGAATAGTACTACTTAACACACCTTATAATAACGCAGAGAGAGGCAATGCAGAGAGAGGAGTCTGAAGAAGAGGAGTCAAAGGAGGAAGGTGGCTTTGAGGAGGTGGAAGACCAAACACATCAGGCGTCCCAGGGGGCTTCTTTTCACCTTTCGGGGACCCTTGGTGTTGTACGTGGCTGGGTGGAGGAAGAGACCTTCAATGACATCAGTGAGGACAAGGAACGGGACATGGCTAGCTTGGTATCCAACCTTGTGCAAATGGGGAGTTTGCGGTTGTGCAAATGGACTGTTTGCGGTTGTTTGCGGTGCGTTAAAGGGACAGTCTAGGTCAAAATAAACTGTCATGATTCAGATAGAGCATGTAATTTTAAACAATTTTCCACTTTACTTTTATCACCAATTTTGCTTTGTTCTCTTGGTATTCTTAGTTTAAAGCTTAACCTAGGAGGTTCATATGCTAATTTCTTATACCTTGAAGCCCACCTCTTTCAGATTGCATTTTAACAGTTTTTCACCACTAGAGGGTGTTAGTTCACGTATTTCATATAGATAACACTGTGCGCGTGCACGTGAAGTTATCTGGGAGCAGGCACTGATTGGCTAGACTGCAAGTCTGTCAAAAGAACTGAAAAAAGGGGCAGATTGCAGAGGCTTAGATACAAGATAATCACAGAGGTTTTAAAGTATATTATTATAAATGTGTTAGTTATGCAAAACTGGGAAATGGGTAATAAAGGGATTATCTATCTTTTAAAACAATAAAAATTCTGGTGTAGTATGTCCCTTTAAACGGGGGAGTTTGGTCTGTCACTGTGAAGCGGGCGTAACCCTTACACTTCCTGATCGATACAACATCATACCTGATGTTTTAAAGCACGTTATTCCAAACAATTTAGGAATGTTAGGTGATTTAAGCCCTTTTTGGCTTAAAACCAGACTCTGCATCAACTATGTAATTTTCCATGGGAGTTTTGCCATGGATCCCCCTCTGGCATGCCACAGTCCAGGTGTTAGTCCCCTTGAAACAAATTTTCCATCACATTTGTGGCCAGAAAGAGTCCCTGTGGGTTTTAAAGTTCGCCTGCCTATTGTAGTCTATGGTGGTTCGCCCGGTTTGCCCGTTCGTGAACAGTTGTGAAAGTTCGCATTCGCTGTTCGCGAACCCAAATTTTTATGTTCACGACATCATTAGCGATCATACTTACTTTCAACTTATAATACAAGCGCTCCTTCCGATGTGCGCAAACAGCATTGAAAAAAAAATTAAATTGCTTGCGCGCAACAGTTAGCACATCACTTGTAATCTGAGCCTAAATGCATGTTCAAAGATACTGTGAATTTTTGTACATGCTTGGTTTCAGCTTGTGCCTCAGAAAGTGTGCTTATAAAAAGATTGTCCATATTGTGATAAGAGAAGTGAATTTGAAAGTTGTTTACAATATGGTGTTCTATCTGAATTATGAAAGTTTAATTTTGTTGTTAGTATTCCTATAAAAGTGTGGTATAAGTTTTATTTCTAACTTGTCATTAAACTAATCCGTTGTGTTTAATAATGGTTGTAGGCATTAAAAAAATGTATGAACAACCAATAAATGGTGCTCTAACTAATTAA
Organism: Bombina bombina; assembly: GCF_027579735.1. Classification (NCBI taxonomy): domain Eukaryota; kingdom Metazoa; phylum Chordata; class Amphibia; order Anura; family Bombinatoridae; genus Bombina; species Bombina bombina. Next base: position 1,032,320,295 of record NC_069503.1, on the reverse strand, counting down.
AATGGGTTTTTAAGAGGTCATGCTAAAATCAGCACAACAGGTTTCTTCTCAAAGCAAAGTGTTAAAAGAGTTAATGAGGTATGAAGCTACTAAAAAATAAACAATAACTGTGTTTTCTAATTGAATGTAATGACATTGAAAACCCCACTAACACTCCAACAAGGCACTTTACAAAGTGTCTATTGGTTTGGAATAGGAAGAAAACAATGTAATATTTAATGGATGATTGTAAGTAATTGTGATAATGTTGGCTAGGGCTCTGAAATGCTCTTTAGGGTGGAGTAATAAAAGTTACAAGGCGCTAATTTACACAGTTTATAGAAACAAGCATGGCTTAGCTACTTAAAGGGACATAAAGGTTAAAAAATTAAATGCTCTAATGTATTAGAGCATTTTATTATTGTCCAGTTGCTAACAAATAACTACATGTTAAACCACTGCATCAGGATTAAACATATAGTTAAAAACAGTTTCAATAGTTAAAGTAGCTTCAGAGCAGTAATGCACTACTGGGAGCTAACTGCCACCAATCACCATCTGTAGTGCATTGCTGCTGCCAAGCATATGTACAATCCCTTTTCAACATAGGATACCAAGAGACTAAATGAAGGCTATTAAAAGTAGAAGTCAGTGTAAAAGTGACTTAAAATTGCCTGCTCTAATTGAACCATGACATTTTAATTTTAACTTGCAAATACTATTCATTTCTTCAGAAAAAAGTTAGTATGCAACATTTTGGTCTTGGTGCATTGTTAAGGTGTAATAAAGTTTCCATTTGGCTATCAACAACAATAAATACATGGGATATATATATATATATATATATTTTTTTTTGTTTAAAAATGCCATGTTTAAATTAGGACACTCACTGTAGAGTACTTTGAATCATTAGTATATCCATCCAAGCAACTAGCTGTAGTAGCAGGTGTGAAACATCACTGTTGACTTGCACTAACAATGGTTAGGAGTTCATTTCCGAGAGCAAATAGTAATATGATGGATGTAAAACAGTAATATTAACAAGGAAACTGCAATATTTTCTTGTTTAGCAACATTTAAATACTATTTTTTATTCTAACAGGAATTAATATTTCAGAAGATAACGGTACACATCAGACACATGGGACAAACAGCAGTTCTGTGGCTATTGCGATACTGGTGCCTTTCTTTGCTCTAATTTTCGCTGGTTTTGGATTTTATCTTTATAAACAAAGGTAATCTATTATACAATCTTCTCAATGGAACTGACTTCATTAGAAAAAGTAATTCAAGTGAATGCTTTTATTTCCTCTCTTTGAACAGCAGACAACAGGTTAACATATACAATTGAAACATTCAACACATGTTATAGTAATTTTTAAAACAAAGGTTTATCTTTAGATTTTATAACCTGTTTGTCGGGTACACATGAAACTGTAGAATAACAGGTTAGGCTAGCTGTTACTGAACTGTTATTTAAATTAAAAGAATTAAAGTAAATCAGCCATATTGTGGATGTCCAGGGGCGGCACTACCATTGGTGCAGCAGGTGTGGTGGCACCAGGGCCTAAGTGCTGGGGGGGCCCATAGCAGCCAATCTATACATAAGCAGAATGTGGACAATCCTATTTTAGGGGAGTCTTTAAATAGTGCATCTTGCAGGTGCATCTATCAATCCTCAAAATTGTTAGACAGAGCAGCAGGTATACTATTACTATTTCTTACTACTATCATACCTTTGAGGGGCCCAAAAAATGATGCACCAGGGCCCTCTGTAATCTACATTACAAGAAACATAGTTCAAATAAATACATCTGAAAAAAACAATAGCTCTACATTAAAAAATATAATTTGTTCTCAATGAATGGTAAAGTTAACTGCAATAGCACTATGTAATGTTTCAATAGCATGTGGCCACATAAACATATTTGAAGGGCAGATAATTAAATTAATTAAACTAAAAAATAAGGCCAATATGCAGAAATGTCACACTATGACACAGGTGACACCCTCAATATAATAAATGTTAAAATAAGCACTACAAACATCTAAATATTCAGCACATATAATCCTATATTATAAGATGAAAACACAGGGATGATATCACTGCTCTAAACAATACCCTACAGGGCTGATTTAAATCAACCTCCTATGGATCATAAATACTTGCAAATGTTTCCATGTATTGGTGAAGACAGCAACTGACGCTCACCAACTGAAAAAAATAGTAGCTGCGTATTTAATTTGTATTCCATAGTGACATTTTTTCTATATATGCATCAGAAAGGATTCATTTTAATGCAAACATTTTAAACCCTTTAAAATTGTAATTTTGTTAATGAAATATACACTGTTTAGCAGGCATGGGACACACCACCAGAATGT